>NC_080427.1:0-125000 GCF_029873635.1 Malania oleifera | reverse complement strand
GCGACATTTCTTCCTTCTTTACTTCCTATTTTCTGTACAAACTGTTGTTGTGTGATTTAAAGTGCAGATTGCAGGTTCTAAAGGTAGAAATAGGCAAGACTATTGATATTTAGAAAGTACATTTTGATTAACCGTTTGCGGAAACCCAAAATGGAGTACGTTGGTTAATCTGCGGAAATCTTGATCAAGAGAAGTGCATACGAAGTGGTTATTCAAAGAAGGCAGTAAACTCTTACAGGAAAATTGACAAAAGTACTAATATTCTTGATTGAGTGGTTGAATTGCTTTAGTTTATTTGATTGGCTTGTGAATTTAAATTTCAATGTTTTCAAGTGTAATTATTAGTTATTAATTGTGTTTTTTTTGGTGTCATAAGCAAAGCTTAAAAATTATTAAAATCGAAAATAATCCAATTCAACCCCCTCTTAGGAAGCTATTCCTAATTTCAATTGGTATCAGAGCCAAGTTATAGAAATTCCTAACAAGAAACTATAAAAAGATCAAATGGAAAACATTGGAGTAGCACCCTTCGGTGAAGGCCAATCCTCAACCCGTCCACCAATCTTTTGTGGACACAATTATATCTTTTGGAAAAAGAGAATGGAAATATATCTCCAACACATGGATTGGAAAGCATAGGAAGTTGTTATGGATGGAAACCTTATTCCCACTAAGATAGTTGATGGAAAACACATTCCAAAAGAAAAGAAAGATATGACTGATTTAGATTATAAAATGCTTCAAATAAATGCAAGCGCTATAAATGTGTTATACTGCACATTAGATGCTAATGAATTTAACAGAGTCATGGCTTGCAAAATAGCTAATGAAATTTGGGATAAATTAGAAGTAACATATGAAGGAATAGTTGATGTTAGAGACAATAGGATAGAGATGTTAACAAGCGAATATAAAGCATTCAAGATGAATTCTGATGAAACAATATCAAGCATGTGCACCAGATTTACCAACATAATAAATTCCTTAAGTGCCTTAGGGAAAACCTATACTACCTACAAAATGATCAGAAAAATTCTAAGAGGCCTTCCCTCCATATGGGAACCAAAGGCTACAACTATCACGGAAGGTAGAAACCTTAAGACCACTTCTTTAGATGAACTTATAGGTTCACTTCTCACCTATGAAATGGCCTTAAGAGAAAGAAACCCTGAATCAAAGCATAAAAGATCCATTGCACTAAAAGCATCTAGTCATAGCTCTAGTGAAGAGGAAAGTGAAACAAGTGACTTAGATAAAGATGAATGAGCATTCATTACTAAGAGATTAGGCAAATTCTACAGAAGGAATAAAAGGTTTCCTAGAAAATTTAATAAAAAGAAAACCGAAAAAGGAGAGACAAGTAGGAAAGAAAATAAAGTTAAGAATGAACCACCAATATGCTATCATTGCAAGAAACCAAGGCATATCAAACCAGACTGTCCATTACTTAAGAAAGACAAGAAGAAAATAAGAAAGCTATGAAGGCTACTTGGGATGGCTCTAGCTCCAGCGAAATAGAAAACGAAACAAGTGGACAAGAGATGGCAAATATGTGCTTCATGGCGAATGACGAAGAGGTAAATTCTTACTACTCTTCAACTGAATCTCAAAATGAGTCATGTGATGAGTCATGTGATAGTTTGCCTTCTTATAAGGAATTACAAGCCAAATTATTCTCACTACATAAAAGATTCATAAAAGTTTCAAAGAGAAATATGACTTTGAAAGATCAAAATAAAGAACTAGTGAAGCAACTTGAATTATTCAAAGCTATTGAAGAAGAAAAAAATTCTCACATTAAGAAGTTGGAAGAAGAAATAAATATAGCCAAACAAGAATTAGATAAAACACATAAAGATAACTTGAATAAAAAGGATCTAGAAATAAATGAACTCAAAAAGTTAGTTGAGGATAAAGAAAAGATTATCTATAACTTTACCAAAGGTAAAGAAAACTTTGAAAAGATGATTGGACAGCAAAGGCTTCATGGGAACAAAGGAGGACTAGGCTACAACGGTAAAGCAAATAAAAGGAATAAAAAGCTATACATGGGATACTTTGTTAAGGAAGCTAAGTATTATGCTAGTACTTCATCAAACAACGAATATGAACATACCACTTGCTACATGTGCAAGACCAAAGGTCATGTAATGTTTAATTGCCCATTAAAACGAAAGTATGTTAAAGTTCAAGGAGAATGGAAAGTCAATGGTGGAACTAATAACAAAACAAAGAAAGTCAAAAGAATTTGGGTTCTAAAAACTAACACATAGTATCCTTCATTGTAGGTTTGCTTTAGGACAACAACGTCAACCGATAAATAGTACTTGGACAGCGGGTGCTCAAGGCACATGACCGGTGACAAGACCAAGTTCACTTCATTAAAACAAAAGGATGGAGGATATGTCACCTTCGGCGACAATTCCAAAGGTAAAATCATTGGCATTAGAAAAATCAGTAAAGAACCTTCACTCACTATAGATAATGTGCTATTAGTGGAAGGTCTAAAACATAATCTTTTAAGTATTAGTCAACTAAGTGATAAAGGGTTCGAAATAATTTTTATGAGAGAAAAATGTGTTATCCAAAATCCTAAAAACAAAGAAACTCTGTTTATAGCTCATAAAATAAATAATGTCTATTGCATAAATCTTGAGAAATTAGCAAATCAAAACATAACTTGTTTGACAGCTATGAATGAAGTAAGTTGGTTATGGCATAGGAAACTAGGACATGCAAGCATGGACCTACTATCCAAATTATATAAGAAAAATCTTGTAAAAGGACTATCAAATACTAAATTAATAAAAGACAAGATGTATGATGCATGTCAAAAGGGAAAACAAGTAAAAGCATGTTTCAAAAAGAAAAAATACATATCTACCAAAAGACCCCTACAACTCTTGCATCTGGACTTATTTGGTCCAACTAGAACATTAAGTGTAGGAGGAAAACAATATGCTTTTGTAATAGTAGATGATTATTCAAGATTTAATTGGGTAATATTTTTAGCAAATAAAGAGGAAGCTTGTAATCAATTAACAACCTTATGCAAGAAATTACAAAATAAGAAGGGCTATAATGTAACAAGCTTTAGAAGTGACCAAGGAAGAGAGTCTAAAAACAAGGAAGTTGATAAATTTTGTAATGGGCATGGAATAACTCATAATTTTTCAGCACCTAGAACTCCACAACAAAATGGAGTTGTAGAGAGGAAAAATAGAACTCTACAAGAAATGGCAAGAACAATGCTTAATGAGAATAATCTACCTAAATACTTTTGGGTAGAAGTTGTAAATACAGCATGCTATATTGTAAATAGGGTATCAATAAGATCAAAAATAGATAAAACACCATATGATCTTTGGAAAGATAGAAAACCTAATATTTCCTACTTTCATGTATTCGGATGCAAATGTTTTATCCTTAACACTAGAGATGATTTAGGAAAGTTTGATGCAAAGTCAAATGAAGGTATCTTCCTAGGTTACTCTACAAATAGTAAAGCTTATAGGGTTTATAATAAAAGAACTTTTACTATTATGGAATCAATATACATAACATTTGATGAATCAAATAATCATGACATTAAAGATATGAATGATGAAGAAGAAGATACTCCACAAAAAGAAGAAGACCTTGAAATAAAAGAAGAAAATAGTAATGATGCTCCAACTGAACACCTTACAAAAAATCTAAAACTTCCTAAAAAATGGAAATATGATAAAAATCACCCAAAAGAACAAATTCTTGGTGAAACATCAAAAGGAATAACCACAAGAGCCTCACTAAAAAATATTTGCGACCATTTTGCCTTTTTATCCCAAGATGAACCCAAAAAACATTAAAGAAACCTTAAATGATGATTCTTGGATTATAGCTATGCAAGAGGAATTAAATCAATTTGAAAGAAGTCAAGTGTGGGAACTTATACCTAAACCCAAAGATAAATCAATTATAGGAACCAAATGGGTGTTTAGAAATAAGAAGGATGAAAATGGAGTTGTTGTAAGAAATAAAGCTAGGCTAGTAGCACAAGGATATAATCAAGAAGAAGGAATTGATTATGATTAAACCTTTGCTCCTGTGGCAAGAGTGGAAGCAATTAGGATGCTTCTAGCTTATGCAACCCATAAGGATTTTATGTCATATCAATGGATGTAAAAAATACATTCTTAAATGGATATATAAATGAAGAAGTGTATGTCAAACAATCTCTAAGTTTTGAAAATTCTAAAAAACAAAACCATGTATTCAAATTGACAAAAGCTCTTTATGGTTTGAAACAAGCTCCAAGAGCTTGGTATGAAAAGTTAAGTAAATATCTACTTAAAAATGAATTTACAAGAGGAAAGGTTGATAGTACTTTATTCATTAAATCCAAAAACAAAGATATGCTAATAGTTCAAATATATGTGGATGATATTATATTTGGACCTACAAATGAAGATCTATGCAAAGACTTTGCCACATGTATGCAAAATGAATTTGAAATGAGTATGATGGGGGAGCTAAATTATTTTCTAGGATTACAAATTAAACGAGCTAAAATTGGAACATTTATAAATTAAACTAAATACATCAAAGATATGCTTAAAAAGTTTGATATGGATCAAAGTAAACCCATAGGAACTCCTATGAGTACATCCACAAGCCTTGATAGAGATGAAAAAGGAAAACAAGTAGACATAACACACTATAGAGGAATTATTGGTAGTTTACTATATTTAACTACTAGTAGGCCTGATATTATGTTTAGTGTGTGTATATGTGCTAGATTTCAATCAGCACCTAAGGAATCTCACCTAACAGCCATTAAGAGAATTCTTAGGTACTTGGTAGGATCACTTGATCTAGGTTTATGGTATCCAAAGGACACTGATTTTAATATGATAATTTACTCCGATGCTGATTATGCCGGATGTAAGATTGAAAGAAAAAGTACAAGTGGCACATGTCACTTTCTAGGACAATCCTTAGTATCATGGTTTTCAAAGAAACAAAATTCTATAGCCTTATCAACCGCCGAAGCTGAATATGTGGTAGCCGGAAGTTGTTGTGCACAAATCTTATACATGAAACAACAATTAAAAGATTTCAATCTAGAGTATAAAACCATACCAATAAAGTGTGATAATACAAGTGCCATAAATATATCTAAAAATCCAATTTCAAACTCAAGAACTAAACATATAGACATAAGACATCATTTTTTAAGAGATCATGCTAAAAAAGAGGATATAATTTTTGAATTTATAAATACAAGTGATCAATGGGCTGACATATTTACAAAACTCCTAAGTGAAGAAAGATTTATACATATTAGGAGAGAGCTTGGGCTAATCCATAGCAGAGAAGTATATTAGAAATGAAATTTCAACATATTTCTGCACTTCAGAAATCTGAACTTCACACCCTAGACATCTGAACACTATAACATATAGGTTCAGATGACTGAACTTGGGACTTCAGACGTTTGAGAGCCTACTGACTTTTAAAATTTTGGGCTTTAAAATCTTCAAACATTTGAAGTTGCGGGGTTTAAATATTACTAACAAACTAAACCCTAATTTCAGACTTCTGAAGTAAGTTGCTCCACTCGTCTGAACACCTCCCTCTCCATTTTTTCTTATCCTCATCTCAATTTGAAGCTTCTACTCTTCAAAGAATCACCTCACAAAACCTAAGGTATCCAAAATCGAGTATCTCCATGCCTCGAATCAAGCAAAATGCCAACAAAGGTTCTTCATCGGGGAAAGATGCTCAAAATTTTGACAAGTGGTTGGTGGCTCCTCGAGTTCGAATCCGTTATCGTACATCACTAAGTATTGTAGAACCAATCTTAGGTAAAATTCTAGATGTTTCATTCTTCAATACTGAGTTTCTAGATATCCTTTCATTATTTCATGACATTGGTTGGCTTGATTTCATCACTCAACAACCCAAAGGTTGTTTTCCCGATCTTGTTAAAATTTTCTATGCTAATATGATGAATGAAACTGGGATTATTTCTTTAGAAGTTAAAATTTTGTTGAATTCTAAAATATTGTCTCCCATTTTTAAAATTACTCCAGGAGATTTTAACTGTCTTATGTTTGCTCAATCCTGGATTCTAGAACAAGGATTCACTCCTGAAGCTTTTCTTCCAATGATCATGGCAAATGAACCTATCTAATTTGGGCATCCTCCTCTATACAAACAACTAAACTTAAAAGGCCAGATTCTACACAAACGTGTTTCAAACAATATCATACCTAAACAAGGCTCTTTTGATCATCTTTCCTATATTCAATGTTTTGTTCTTTGGTGTCTTCTTAAAGTAAAGAAACTAGACTTGGCTACTTTAATCATTAGGTGGATGTGGACCAAATTGGAATCTTCTCAAGTTATTCTTCCTTATGGAGGAATTCTTACTCTTTTCTTTACTCATCTTCATGTTACCAATATTTCTGAATTCTTCATAAAAAGAAACCGATATGATCTTTTCAATGAGACTTCCTTAAAAAAAATGGGGTATGACAAAGGGAGTTCAGGATAGCATTTGAAAATAGGAAGGACTCCACATGCACCACTTACCTATGGAGCAGCCTTAGGTTCAGCTTCAGCCTCAGCCTTAGCACCAGTATCCGTAGCAGCACAATCTTCTTCTACACAGGACCTTGGTTCATCTCAAGACACACCTTCATGGTTCTTATCGTTTCAAAGGGATTTCTCCAGCTTTTCATCTGAAGTACGCACTGGGCTTCAGAATATTAAAGAAAGAGTCACATCACTTGATAAGCGGGTCACTCATATAGAACAATATCATGCCAAATCTTCTAAGGGAAGTGATCCCATGGACATTAGTTCCGCTCCTCAAAGTGGAGATGCTGATGATGACTCTGCAGAAAAATAAGGAGATTTTGAAGAAGAAGGTGATGAGGCCAATACAGAAGAAGAAGGAACCCAAGAAGAAAAAGAAGAAGATTAGGATAGTTAGAAACTACCTAGCTTAGGTCACTATGAAACTTTTTGTTTGTCATAAAGTATCAATACTTATGTACCTCATATGTCTGTAATCATGATGCAATGCACCTTTTGTGTTAAATTTCTATTTTTGTAAGAGTACACATGAAACTTCTATGTATTGATTCTTTGTACTGATTACATATTGTTATAAGAATGACTTTTTGATGGTTTTTCATAGTCTTGTTACTCTTTTTGACTAAGGACAAAGGGGAAGAGAGTGCTTAGTAAAGATAAAATAAATAAAGAATAGATGAACTTAACACATATGGACACATGTGAACTTAAACTGAGATATATGATGAACTATGTGAACTTAAACTGACATGGATATATGATGAACTTTTCATGGATATATGATGAACTTTTCATGACTTGCTTATTAATTCCTATAGTGCCCATAGTAAGGGGGAGTACTTCATCTACATGGCTATTTACATGGCTTGCTTATTAATGCTTATAGCAAGGGGGAGTACTTCATTTTACTTAAAAATCTTTATCTTTACTCCTTGTTTGTCATCATCAAAAAGGGGGAGATTGTTGGCCTAACAATATTTTTCAATTAGTTTTGGTAATAACAAACAAAGGACTATTTAACTTGGAAAGGTTGAGTTTTTGTGTTTCAGGAAATATGGATCAAGTATGGTTCAAGTAAAAATCAAGTATGGTTCAAGTAAAATCAAGTATAAATTAAGTGTGGGTCATCAAGGAAGATAAACTAACCAATGATCCAAGGAGAAACTAAGGCATTTGCAGATGAAGCTAGCTCAAGCAAATTTTCAAAGAACTTCAAGAGCAAAGAATGAGAAAGAACTCAAGCATGACATATAAAGGCTTAGAAAACATATTGTAAGTATTTCAAAAGCTAAAATATCGTTTGAAATATGTTTTGAAGCTCTTCCAAGAGATTATGAGGACCTGAAGACCTATTTAGGATTATTGAAACAAGTCTTGTAAAAAATTAGAATAAGAGAGAAAATCAGTTTTAATGAAAAATATTTTCTAAAACAGCTTCTTGACAGTTTAGATCACCAAACTTTTAAGTTCAGATGACTGAAGTGGTAACTTCATATAAATGAACTTTATGTTCAGATGTCTGAAGAATAAGTGCAGACATCTGAAGATTTTTTGGGACAAAAGAGAAACAGGTAGTAGCAGTTCAGACGTCTGAACTTGACACTTCAGACATCAGACCCTGACACCTCAGACGTCTGAACCCTCTCTTCAGACATTTGACCCTGTGTCCAGTTCATTTTTTAAAGGGTTTCGGGAATTTTAGATGATTAAACATGACACTTCAGACATCTGAACACTGTTCAACAGGTAAATTTTAAATATCTTATATTTTAAAATATAGCCGTTTTAAGCTCCAAATTTTCTAACAACTTGGGAAACTCACTAAGGAAACTTTTGCAACAAGGAAACTTGTTTGAATGCCTATAAATACATGGTTTTTGTAAATCAAATTACACCAAGCATTGAAAATCTCTTATAAGCTCTTTTGCTCTAAAAGCCTCACCTTGATCAATCTATTGCAAGCTGAAAGTGCTGTGATTCTGATATTTCTTGTTCATCAATTCCTGAAGTTAGATTACTGATTTCTCACATGGAGAAAAGGAATTAGGTGAAATCTTTGTTAATCTTCAAAAGTGTATTTCTTTCTTGATATTTATCTTTTGAAGTACATAGTTTCGATTTGTACTAACCTGCTCTCTGTGTGAGCATCTATTGTACACCAGCTTCTTATTATCTCTCTTGTAGATTTTGGACGATTCCAGGTTGATGGATCATTGACCAAACAAGGATATATTGTTTGGAGAAGGCGGGCTCTAGCCTTGGCCTAAGAGTGATTGTAAACAAGCGTTGTTCCATCCGGTAACGGAACTGCTATAGTGGAACCCTTCCGTATTTTGCCAAGGGCGGGGACGTAGGCTATGTTGAAGCCGAACCTCGTAAAAACCTTCTGTCTTTCTTCCTTATTTACTTCCTATTTTATGTACAAACTATTGTTGTGTGCTTTAAAGTGTAGATTGTAGGTTCTAAAGTGAGAAATAAACAAGACTCTTGATATTTGGAAAGTATGTTTTGATTAACCATTTGTGGAAACCCAAAAGGGAGTACGTTAGTTAATCTGCGGAAATCTTGATCAAGAGAAGTGCATACGAAGAGGTTATTCAAAGAAGGTGGTGAACTCTTACAGGAAAATTGACAAAAGTACTGATATTCTTGATTGAGTGGTTGAATTGCTTTAGTTTATTTGATTGGCTTGTGAATTTAAATTTCAATGTTTTCAAGTGTAATTATCAGTTATTAATTGTGTTTTTATTGGTGTCATAAGCAAAGCTTAAAAATTATTAAAATAAAAAAGAATCCAATTCACCCCCCTCTTGGGAAGTTATTCCTAATTTCACTAAAGTCTTAAATCTATTGTTCCAATCAAATAGCTTAGGATTCTTTTCACAGCTATTTGGTGAGATTCTTTGGGAGTAGATTGAAATCGTGCACACATGCATACGCTAAACATTATGTCTAGTCTACTAACTGTCAAATATAATAGACTTCCTATCATACATCTATAGTATTTCATGTCTACTGATTTTCCTTTTTCATCCTTGTCAAAACTTATGGAAGTACTCATGGGAGTTCCTATGGGCTTACTACTTTCCATGTCAAATTTCTTAAGCATATCTTTTATATATTTAGATTGATTTATAAAAGTTCCATTATTGTCTTGTTTAATTTGTAAATCTAGGAAGTAGTTTAATTCTCCCATCATGTTCATTTCAAATTTTTCGTGCATACATTTAGAAAATTCCTTACATAGATTATTATTAGTTGCACCAAATATGATATCATTTACATAAATTTGGATTATAAGCATGTCATCCTTCTTAGTTTTGATAAATAAGGTACTATCAACCTTTCCTCTAGAAAACCCCTTTTCTAATAAGAATCCACTTAGTCTTTCATACCAAGCCCTTTCAGTTTCCGCAAGAAATCGATTAACCAACGTACTCCCTTTCAGTTTTCGCAAGCCCAAGAACAAATTAGGCCTTTTTGGGTTTACTTAAATTCTAATAAGTATTACTTTATGATTTCAAGTATTAAAACATTCACGCAAGTTATATTGTTACTGAAATTAAAAGGAGAGTAAAGAGAAGAGAATAACACCACCACTTTTTACGAGGTTCGGCTTACCCCAGCCTATGTCCTCGCCTTAGGTCAACCACCTAAGGAGTTAACTAAATCTTGTTCCTTTTGACTGAAACAAAAAATCTTACACAATTTACCCTCTTTTTCAAGAAGAGAAAAAACTCTCTAAGCACCAGGCTTGGTCCAACGATCCAATCAATCATTTGAGCCGTTCAAAGTACAAAAAGATGGAAAATAAGTCTGTGTACAAAAAATACTCTCAAAATTTAGAGCAGGTTGTACAAATTGAGATCTAAATTGTATTTCTAAAAACCAAAGCAAAATAGAATATATGAAGCTCTAAAGTTTTAGAAGTCACCGATGGTTCTTAAAAAAAAAAAAATTGAATTGCAACCCGGAATCGAGCTTTGATATTTTCAATCTACCAAAATGGTAGAATTCCTCTCCAACAAAAGATGTGAGCAAATTAAACTCAAGGAGAATTTCTTTCTCTCCAACAAAATGAAGTGAGCAGATGGAGCTCAAGGAGAATTTCAGCACATGAAGAGTTTCAATAAAAGACTTATTAATCTCTCTTCTTTTGTATTCTATCTTATGTATATTTTTCATTACTTAAGGTGGTATTCATAGGCTTTTTCAAAGATCAATGTTCCATCAAGTTAGGTAATATTTGAAAAAAAATGTTGACTTAGTTTTGAATTTCAAAATTTTTCATTACCCAAGGAGGTAAATATATGTTTTTTTAAAGATTAATGTCCCCATCAAGTTAGGTAATATTTGAAAAAAAATTGTTGATTTAATTTTAAAATTCAAAATTTTTCATTAACCAATGAGGTATTTATATGCTTTTTCAAATATTAATATCCCCATCAAGTTAGGTAATATTTGAAAAAGAATTGTTCACTTAATTTTAAAATTCAAAATTTTACATTACCCAAGGAGGTATTTATATGTTTTTTCAAAGATCAATATCCCCATCAAGTTAGGTAATATTTGAAAAAAAATTGTTGACTTAATTTTAAAATTCAAAATTTTAAAAGAGAACTTCCTGTCTGAGATCTGAAATCTACTCCGCGTGGCAGTCGTCTGCAATGGTTAAATCTGAATCTTAAAATGCTAGCAGTTATCTGCCAAAATATAGGCAGTCGTCTCTCATTGTTAAATCTTAAACCCAGAACACTAGCAGTCATTTGCCAGGACACTGTCTTCAGTTTAAAACACTCAAATTTTGCCAGTTGTCTATCCATGGACAGACAATCGTCTGTCAGGTGTCTGGCTTCTTTTTATTTTTAAAAACTTTCCTTCCTTTAAGACCTTTATTGCTTTGATTTTAAAAATATATTTTAAACTCTTTTAACAAGGTGTTTCTTAGTTTCTTTTGATTTATGAGATCTTCACATATCTAAATGGCATTTGGTTTAGAAGTACTTATTAAAATCCTTCTAATTATGATCTCCTTAAATCAATAGGTCCTTCAGCCTCTTGAGGTTCACTTTTGACTTTGGGTTTGCTTGCCTTTAATTTCTTCATTTGTCGTCCATTGCCTTTGATATTCTGAGGAGTTTCCACTAGATTAGCATTGAGCTTTTAGTTTATCAACCTTGAGAATAGTTTTACCTAAAAGCACATTACTCAACACTAAATGTTAAAGCATCCTTTATTTTGTTATCATCAAAATAAGATTGAAAAGCCTAGTTGGGCCAACAATCTCCCCCTTTTTTATGATGAAAAAGGAGAAGCAAAAAAAATATGAATACGCGTTAAAAAAAAAAAATCTCCCCCTTACAACTAGCATCATTCTACTGCCCCTTACAATAAGCATTACTTTAACAATTTGTAGATTCAAGACCTAACATGCTTATTGCTCAATGATGCTCAACATGCTCAAATAGTTTTTTTTTTCTCAAATACTACTCCCCCTTTTGACATCAATCAAAAAGGGTAAACATTAAAATGTACATATGACCACATACTCCTCACTCATGCCAAGATTCAACATCATATCTCAAACATCCACATGTAACATGCTGCATCTCATTTATCATGAGCCTATGTTTCAAGAAACAAGGAAAGCAATTCAAGCTAAGTGTTGCATTATACAACACATCAAAGTACAAGCCAAAATAAATTTTGATCACTCAAAAGAGACAAATCCTAGGTGACCCTAGAGACAGTTTATTGACTGTGGATTTTTCTTTAAGCCTTGTTCTTTTAGTTTACTTCTCTACTATGTAGTAGACCAAGTTCTCTTCTTAGGGTTATAAATTTATCTTCTGAGAGTGGTTTAGTAAAGATATCAGCCCATTGGTCATTTGTATTGATGAATTCTAGATTTATGTCTTCTTTTTTAACACGATCTCTTAGGAAGTGGTGTCTTATGTCAATGTTCTTTGTTGTTGAGTGTGAAATAGGATTTTTAGATATGTTAATCACACTCATGTTATCACACTTAATTGGTACAGTTGTGTAGTTCAAATTAAAAGACCTTAATTGTTGTTTTATGTAAAGAGTTTGTGCACAACAACTACCAGCTGCTACATATTCGGCCTCAACCATGTTGACAAAGCTATGGAATTTTGTTTCTTAGAAGACCAAGAAACTAAAGATCTTCCTAAGAAGTGGCATGTGCCACTTGTGCTTTTTCTATCTATCTTACAACCGGCATAGTTTGCATCTGAATAACTAATTATTTCAAATCCGGTGTCTTTAGGATACCATAGTCCTAAGTCCATTGTACCTATTTAGTATCTTAGGATTCTTTTAACAGCAATTTGGTGTGAATCCTTAGGTGCTGATTGAAAACATGCACACATGCACACACTAAACATTATATCGGGTCTACTGGCCGTTAGATATAATAGACTTCCATTCATGCCTCTATAGTGCTTTGTGTCTATGGATTTTCCCTTTTCATCTTTGTCTAGGCTGATGGAGGTACTCATAGGTGTGCCTATGGGTTTACTACTTTCCATACCAAATTTTTGTATCTTATCTTTTACATATTTTGTTTGACTTATAAAAGTCCCATTTTTTGCTTGTTTAATTTGTAGTCCAAGAAAATAGTTTAATCCTCCCATCATGCTCATTTCAAATTCTTCTTGCATAGATTTTGAAAATTCTTTACATAGATGTTCATTTGTAGCACCAAATATTATATCATCTACGTAGATTTGAACTAAAAGTATATTATTTTCCTTATTTTTAATGAACGAGGTGCTATCAATTTTTCCTCTTAAAAAACCTTTCTCAATTAGAAATCCACTAAGTCTTTCATACCAAGCTCTAGGAGTCTATTTTAGTCCGTACAAAGCCTTAGTTAGCCTAAATACATGGTTAAGATTTTCAATATCCTCAAAACCAAGGGGTTGTACAACATATACCTCTTCATTAATATACCCATTCAAGAATGCACTTTTCACATCCATTTGATATAACTTAAATTCTTTGTAGGAAGCATAAGCTAACAACATTCTAATAGCTTCCATTCTAGCTACGGGGGCAAAGGTTTCATCATAATCTATTCCTTCTTCTTGATTGTACCCTTTTGCTACAAGTCTAGCTTTGTTTCTAGTGATTATACCATTTTCATCCTTTTTATTCCTAAATACCCATTTAGTTCCTATGATCAAATGATTTTCCGATTTGGGTACTATTTTTCATACTTGACTTCTTTCAAATTGGTTTAATTCTTCTTGCATTGCAACTATCCAAGATTCATCTTTAAGGGCTTCTTTAATATCTTTAGGTTCATTTTGGAATAGGAATGCATAATGATTGCAAAGGTTCTTTTGTGAAGATCTAGTGGTCACACCTCTAGATGGTTCACCTATAATTTGTTCTTGAGGATGATTTTTCTTATATTTCCATTCTTTTGGTAATTCCATATTTTCTATGAGTTCATGTTTTGACTTTTCTTCGTTTATTTCATTTTCCTCTTTGATTTCTATCTCATCATCCTTTTTGAACATATCATCTTTTTCTTCATTTTTAACTTCTCTTGAAAAAGAGCTAGATTCATCAAAGTCTACATGAATTGATTCAACTATGGCGAATATTCTTTTGTCGTAGACTCTATAGGCTTTACTATTTGTGAAGTATCCTAGGAAAATGCCTTCATCCGATTTAGCATCAAATTTTCATAAGTTGTCTTTGTTATTTAGAACGAAACACTTACACACATAGACATGAAAGTAATTTATATTAGGCCTTCTTCCTTTCCACAATTTATAGGATGTCTTGTTTAGATTTGATCCAATGGAGACCTTATTAACTATATAGCTAGCTGTATTTACAGCTTCAGCCCAAAAATATTTGGGTAGGTCATTTTCATTAAGCATAGTTATTGCCATTTCTTGGAGGGTTCTATTTTTCCTTTCCATAACTCCATTTTGTTATGGGGTTCTGGGTGCTAAAAAGTTGTGATTTATGCCATGTTCATTACAAAAATTTTCAACATTTTGATTCTTAAATTCTCTTCCTTGGTCACTTCTAATATTTGAGACATTATACCTTTTCTCATTTTGAAGCTTCTTACATAAAGTGATCAATGAGTTGCAAGCAACTTCTTCTTTGTTAGCTAGGATCGACACCCATGTGTATCTTGAGTAATCATCAATAATTACAAAGGCGTATTGTTTTCCTCCTAAACTTTGGGTTCAAGTAGGACCAAACAAGTCTAAGTGTATAAGTTCTAGGGTTCTACTAGTTGATATATGTTTTTTTCTTTTTAAAACTTTTCTTGGTTTGTTTTCCTAATTGACAAGCATCACACACTTTATCTTTGACAAATTTTGTTTTAGGCAAGCCTTTAACTAAATTATTTTTGAAGAGTTTGGATATAAGATTCATGCTAGCATGTCTTAACCTCTTATGCCAAAGCCAACTATTTTCACTCATGGCTGCTAGGCAAGTTATGTCTTGAGGGATTAAATTATTAAGATTTATGCAATAAACATTGTTCATTCTAAGTGCAGTAAATAATGTATTTTGATTCTTAGAATCTCGTATTATGCATTTGTCTTTCTTAAACATTATTTCACATCCTTTATCTCTAAGTTGACTAATACTAAGTAGATTATGCTTTAGACCATCTACTAACAAGACATCATCTATAGAAAGTGAGGAGTCTTTACCTATTGTACCTATTGCGATGATCTTTCCTTTTGCATTGTCATCGAAGGTTACGAATCCTCCATCCTTTGGAGTGAGAGAAGTGAATTTAGATTCATCTCCCGTCATATGCCTTGAACATCCGCTGTCCAAGTACCATTTATCCTTAGACGGAGTGGTCCTAAAGCAAACCTACAAGAAAGGATTCAAGTTGTTACTTTTGGAATCCAAACCTTCTTAATTTTCTTTAGATTTTGCCTATTTTTAGCATTTATCTTCCACTCATCTTTTACTTTTGTATACTTTTTCTTAAGTGGACAATTAAACATTATGTGTCCTTTCTTTTTGCACATGTAGCATATGGTGTACTCATGAATATTTGTTGATGAAGTACTTGCATAATATTTAGATTGATTTACAAAATATCTCATATACAAGTTTTTCTTTCTTTTGTTTGAGGCTTCATTATAACCAATTCCTTCTTTTTTGTTTGTCATCCTTTGTTGTCCTACCATCTTTTCAAAGTTATCATTACCTTTGGTAAAGTTATAGATGACATTTTCTTTCTCTTGAATTTTACTTTTGAGATTATTTATTTCTTGCATAATCTTGCTATCTTCATTCACTTGAGACTCAGCTAATTTTTTAAATAATTTATCTACTTTCTTCTCAAGTTCTCCAATCTTTAAATCTTTTTCTTCTTCAACAAATTTTGCAGATTCAAGTTGATTTTTAAGTGCTTTGTTTTGTTCTTTCAAGTTTGTGTTCCTCTTTGAGATTTTAATGAACTTGTTACGTAGAAAGAGTAATTCAGCTTGAAATTCTTTATAAGATGGCATACTTTCACATGAATTACTGCAAGACTTATTACACGAACCTTCAGAGAGGGAATCATAAGATTTTACCTCTTTGTTATGCGACATGAAGCACATGTTCACTACTTCTCGATCACTTGGCTCACTTTCCGATTCACTCGAACTAATGTCATCCCGAGTTGCCTTCATTGCAGACTTCTTTTTCTTCTTTCCCTTCTTGAGTTGTGGGCATTCCGGTTTGACGTGCCCGACCTTTTTACAGTGATAGCAAGTGGGAGGATCATTTTTATTTTTGTATTCCTTTCTATTGCTTTCTCCTTTTTCAGCTTTTGATCCATTAAATTTTCTAGTGAATTTTTTGTTTTTTCTTAAGAATTTTCCAAGCCTTTTAGTTATTAGAGCTAAGTCCCCATCTTCTAATTCACTAGATTCATTATCTTCCTCATTTGAATATTCTTTCAAAGCTTTTAGAGTTATAGACTTCTTATTTTTGTTTTCTGTACTTCTTTCTTTCAACATCATTTCATAGGTTAGAAGAGATCCTATGAGTTCATCTAAAGAAGTTGTTTTAAGATTTCTTCCTTCCTTAATGGCTGTTGCTTTTGGTTCCCAAATAGATGGGAGTGCTCTTAGAATTTTACGGATCAACTCATGGGCGGAATAAGTTTTTCCTAAGGCACTAAGTGAATTTATGATATGGGTGAACCTAGTGTACATGCTTATTATACTTTCATCAGAGTTCATCCTAAAAGCTTCATATTCACTGGTTAACATATCAATTCTACTTTCCCTAACATCTACTATGCCTTCATAGGTTACTTATAATCTATCCCAAATCTCTTTGGCTGTTTTACATGCCATTACTCTATTTAACTCATTTGCATCAAGTGCACATTATAAAGTGTTTATTGCACTTGAGTTAATATGCAACATTTTATAATCTGAGTCATTTAGTTCTTTATCTTCTTTAGGTACTTCTTTTCCATCAACTAGCTTAGTGGGGATTAAATTTCCATTGGTTACAACGTTCCATGCCTTCCAGCCCATAGTTTGAAGGTAGATTCTCATTCGTTGCTTCCAGAAGGTATAATTTAATCCACAAAAAATAGGTGGCCTAGTTGAGGATTGACTCTCACCCAAGGGAGCTACTCCTATTTGTGCCATTTAGATCTTTATATAGTTACTGATTAGGTTTTGCTATACCTTGCTCTAATACCAATTGAAACCTAAGATGTAGTTCCAAGAGGGGGGCGAATTGGATTTATTAAAAATTTCTTTGATCCTCTTTAAGAGCTCCTGTCTCTTTTTACAATCTTTTAAGGTTTTCTCGTATTTTCGTTAATTAGGCATTACACACTAACTCCTATTTCCTTTTAATCAATTCACAATCAATAAACACAATCAATTAATTTACCAATCACACACAACAACCACAAGACAAGAAATCAATTTGGAATATTTAAAGGTCCTGCAAATGAATGTTCAATTCTTGTTGTTGATTTATGAATTTGAATGTTGCAATGACAACCAAACACCTTTTCAATATCAGAAATTAATTAAACCTGCAGCTAACAAGTTTTGGGTGTTAACCAATCAATATACTTCCTTTCGGTTTCCGCAAGAGATCGATTAACCAACGTACTCCCTTTCGATTTTTGCTAGCCCAAGAACAAATTAGGTCTTTTTGGGTTTACTTAAATTCTAATAAGTATTACTTTATGATTTCAAGTATTAAAACATTCACACAAGTTATATTGTTGTTGAAATTAAAAGGAGAGTAAGGAGAAGAGAATAACACCACCACTTTTTACGAGGTTCGGCTTACCCCAGCCTACGTCCTCGCCTTAGGTCAACCACCTAAGGAGTTAACTAAATCTTGTTCCTTCCGGTTGGAACAAAAACCTTATATAATTTACCCTCTTTTTTAGGAAGAGAAAAACCACTCCAAGCACCAGCCTGTGCTTGGTCCAACGATCCAATCAATCCTTTAAACCGTTCAAAGTACAAGAAGATGGAAAATAAATCTGCATACAAAAAATACTCTCAAAATTTAGAGCAGGTTGTACAAATTGAGATCTAAATTGTACTTCTAAAAACAAAAGCAAAATAGAATACATGAAGCTCTAAAGTTTTAGAAGTCATCGATGGTTCTTAAAAAAAAAATGAATTGCAACCCGGAACCGAGCTTTGATATTTTCAATCTACCAAAATGGTAGAATTCCTCTCCAGCAAAAGATGTGAGCAAATTGAACTCAAGGCTAATTTCTTTCTTTCAAACAAAATGTTGTGGGTAGATGGAGCTCAAGGAGAATTTCAGCAGAAGAAGAGTTTCAGCAAAAGACTTATTAATCTCTCTTCTTTTGTATTCTATTTTATGTATATTTTTCATTACTTAAGGTGGTATTCATAGGCCTTTTCAAAGATCAATGTCCCCATCAAGATAGCTAATATTTGAAAAAAAAATATTGACTTAATTTTGAATTTTAAAATTTTTCATTACTCAAAGAGGTATTTATATGTTTTTTCAAAGATCAATGTCCCCATCAAGTTAGGTAATATTTGAAAAAAAAAAAAATTGGTGACTTAATTTTAAAATTCAAAATTTTTCATTACCCAATGAGGTATTTATATGCTTTTTCAAAGATCAATATCTCCATCAAGTTAGGTAATATTTGAAAAAGAATTGTTGACTTAATTTTAAAATTCAAAATTTAAAAAAAAAACTTCTCGTTTGAGATTTGAAATCTGCTCCATGTGGTAGTTGTCTGCCACGACATGGCAGTTGTCTGCCATGGTTAAATCTGAAACTCAAAATGCTGGTAGTTATTTGCCAGAATATAGGCAGTCGTCTATCATGGTTAAATTTTAAACCCAGAACACTGGTAGTCATCTACTAGGACACTGTCTTCAGTTTAAAACACTTAAATTTTGCTAGTCGTCTGTCCATAGACAGACAATCATTTGTCAGGTGCTTGACTTCTTTTTATTTTTGAAAACTTTCCTTACTTTAAGACCTTTGTTGCTTTGATTTTATAATTTTATTTTAAACTCTTTTAACAAGGTGTTTTTTAGTTTCTTTTGTTTTATGAGAGCTTCACATATCTAAATGCCATTTGGTTTAGAAGTACTTACAACAGTTCTTCTAATTATGATCTCCTTAAATCAGTAGGTCCTTCAGCCTTCTTCAGCCTCTTGAGGTTCAATTTTGACTTTGAGTTTGCTTGCTCTTAACTTCTTCATTTGTTGTCCATTGCCTTTGATATTCTGAGGAGCTTCCACTAGATTAACATTGAACTTTTAGTTTATCAATCTTGAGAGTTCTTTTACCTAAAAATACATTACTCAACACTACATGTTAAAGCATCCTTCATTTTGTTATCATCAAAACAAGATTGGAAAGCCTGGTTAGGCCAACAACTTCCATTCTAGCTACGAGAGCAAATGTCTCATCATAATCTATTCCTTCTTCTTGATTGTATCATTGATTTACAAGTCTAACTTTATTTCTTACCACAATTCCATTTTCATCGTTTTTATTTCTAAATACCCACTTGGTTCCAATGATTGAATGGTTATTTGGTTTAGGAACTAATTTCCATACTTTATTTCTTTCATATTGATTTAATTCTTCTTTCATGACTATTATCCATGAGTCATCACTTAGAGCTTTTTCAATGTTCATAGGTTCATCTTGGGATAAGAAAGCATAATGATTACATAGATTTTTCAAAGAAGATCTTGTAGTTACACCTCGCAATGGTTCTCCTATTATTTGATCTTTTAGATAATTTCTTACATATTTCCATTTTTTAGGTAATTCAAAATTTTTATAGCATCATCATTTGAATTTAATTCATTTTCTTCTTCTTTTGCTTCAACAATTTCTAAGTCTTCTTGTTTTGAGTATTTTGAACTTCTTCAACATTTATTGTTTTATTAAATGGATTTTCTTCATTAAATATTGATTCCACAATTGTAAGAGTTCTTTTGTTGTAGATTCTAATAACTTTGCTCTTTAATGCATATCTTAAGAATATACCTTCATGGGCTTTTGCATCAAATTTTCCTAAATCTTCTTTATCATTTAATACAAAACATTTGCATCCAAAAACATGAAAGTAATAAATGTTAGGTCTTCTACTTTTCCAAAGTTCATTTGGAGTTTTATTTAAATTTGATCTTATTGATACTCTATTTATCACATAGCATGTAGCATTTACCGCTTCAGTCCAAAAACATTTTAGTAGCTTATGTTCATTTATCATTGTTCTTGCAATTTCTTGAAGAGTTTTATTTTTTCTTTCAATAATTCCATTTTGTTATGGAGTTCTAGGTGCTGAAAAATTATGATTAATTCCATATTCATTACAAAATTTTTCAACTTCTTTGTTCTTGAATTCTCTTCCTTGATCACTCCTTATATTTGAAACACTATATCCTTTTTCATTTTGAAGTTTCTTGCACAAATGTATTAACATGTTACAAGCTTCATCTTTAGAGGCTAAAAATAGTACCCAGGTAAAGCTGGAGTAGTCATCAACTATGACAAAAGCATATTTCTTACCTCCTATGCTTTGATTTCTAGTAGAACGAAACAAATCTAAATGAATAAGTTATAAGGGTCTACTAGAAGAAATATGTTTCTTCTTTTCGAAACTTGTTTTAATTTTCTTTCCAAGTTAGCAAACATCACAAATTTTATCTTTTGTGAATTTTGTATTTGGTAAACCTTTGACTAACTTTTTTTCTAGATAAGTTTGATAATAGATCCATGCTTGAATGTCTTAGTCTTCTATGCCAAAGCCAACTGGCTTCATTCATGGCAACTAAGCATGTTACATCTTGAGAGACTAAGTTTTCAAGGTTTGTTTATACAATATACATTATTGTCTCTATAAGCTGTAAATAACACTTCATGTTTTCTTGGGTTTTGAACTATGCACTTATCTTGCTTAAAGATGATGTCAAACCCTTTATCACTAAGTTGACTTATGCTTAAAAGATTATGCTTTAATTCATTCACTAACAAAACATCATCAATTTTAAGGGAGGGTTCTTTACCTATTTTACCAATCCCGACGATTTTACCTTTAGTGTTGCCACCGAAGCTTACATACCCTCCATTTTTTGAACTAGGGTGGTGAACTTTGTTCTATCCCCGATCATATGTCTTGAACATCAGCTGTCCAAGTACCATTTTTCCTTTGATGGAGTGATCCTAAAGCATACCTCAGCATTGTGTGCCATAAAGCATATGTTGGCAACTTCTTGTCCACTTGATTCATTCTCCGATTTGTTTGAGCTTGTATCATCCCATGTAGCTTTCATTGCCTTCTTTTTCTTCTTCTTGACTTTCTTTAGCTGTGGACAATTAGGTTTAATGTGTCCGACCTTCTTGCAGTTATAACATGTAGGTGGTTCATTCTTAGTTTCCTTTGTGTTTGTTTCTCCTTTGTTAGTTTTTGATTCTTTAAACTTTTGAGGGAATTTCCTATTCTTTTCGAAAAATTTTCCAAGTCTTTTAGTAATGAAGGCTAGTTCTTCATCATATAATTCATTATCTTCATCTTGATCACTAGAACTTTCTTTGATAGCCTTAAGGTGTAATAACTCCAAAAATGATTATATAAGATTAGTGGGGTGATCCCAAAAAATAAATAAATAATTAATTAATTAATTAATAAAATTTAAAAAAAAAGAAAAAAATAATAATTGAAATTTGTTTTAATTTTTGTTAATAAATATATTATTATTAATATTAATTAAATATATTATTATTATTATTATTATTATTATTATTATATAACAATTCACCTGAAGCAAGAAACTTCAGGCGAATTCAAGATTGATTTTAACAGAGAGCTGCACAAGGAGAGCCCCCCCAGTTACTCTCTCTCTCTCCTCTCATTCTCTCTCCTTCTCTCCTCAATTTCGTGACGAATTTTCGCCCGATTGAAAATCAGAAGATACCATTGGGCTCCATTCTCCACTACCGTCATTTCTACCAGAGCGGATTAATGGTAGGAGCGACGTAGGCGTATCTCCTGGGGTAAGATAATTTCCCCTTTTTCCTCAATTTCTTGTAAATTATAAGCCCAATCGACGATCGGACACCACAACGAGAATCTAAGGATAATTCTCTACAAGTCTAATGGAGCAGAATTCTCGTGGGGTCGTCGTAGGCATAACCCCAAATTTGGGATAAAGGGGTTATTAAAGGGCTTATTATTATTTAATTGGTGTTGATGTAGAAATGCTAGAATATTGAGCATCTGAAGTTGAAGTAGGATTTTTGAAATTTAGGACCCGGGTGAGCACCGCGGGTGTAATTCTGGGACCCGCGAGTATAATTCAGAAAATTAAGTGGGGGTGTTAAATATTAGTTTAAATGTTAATTTGGGGTATATGGAGCCTAGGGAAGGTTAGTTGGGTATTATTTTGGGAAAATTAGTTTATTAATCTGGGGAAAATACAAATTGTAGGAGTTGAGTTTCGGGCGCCAAGGGCATAGGATTTGGGTTTTAACAAGACTTTCAGTAAGCCATGTAAGGGGAATAAATTATAACAGTATTTTTAGAACTACAATTTGAATTAATATGTGAAAATGAGCATATGGTATTTTGTCTGGAAATTATTATGATGTAAATATCAGATAAATTATGTGGCATTTGAGTAATATTAAATTGTGATATTTTGGTGTGTGAAATTAATATGTTATGAATATTAGATGAGAACTGTGTGGCATATGACGTGTATTGAAAAATGTGAAATATAACGATGAGTAAAATCTGAGAAAATATTGAAATGAGAATTATTGTTGTGAATAGTGGAAAAAAATGAAATATGGTATTTATATGTGAGTAAAAATGATTTGTATGAAAAATAAGATTTTGCGAATTACTGAAATGGGTATTTTGAGAAATGTTGAAATACGTGAAATACGATATATACTATTATGAGATGATGAAATGTGCACAAAAAATGATGAGAATATTTATATTGAGATGAATTGAGATATACTGATATGATTTTAATGATGTGTATTGATATGGAAATACTGAAATGTGAAAATGGGAAATGTGAATACTGCAATATGGAATTGAAATATGATTAATGAAATGTCAATACTGCATAATGATTGTGGGTATGTGGTAGTGAACCTTTATGGAAGGTTATGATATTGAGCACAATACCGTTGCTAGTGATGTAGTGCAACCACATGGAATCTTGGAGCATATGGTGTGACAGTCGATTGAGCCATTTTGTAGGGTTGTTGGGACCCTAAGTTCAGATTAGGGCTATAGGCTGGTCAGTCGTACTACAGACGTGATATGTGATATGATATTTTGATCTAACCAGGTCGGCCAACCACGGTTAGATCTAGCCTTTAGGCCACACAACCTTGACCATGGGGAGAAGCATGACGTGGAAAGAAAGATTCTTAAGGTAGCCATGAGTTACAGACACGATGTTGGTACTAGGTACTAAGGATACTCATGAGCTGGATAGTAAAATGGAAACAGAAAGTGAAAGAATGATAAAATTGGCTAAAATGAGAAATGAAAGAAATAATGGTAATTGAGAAATAGAGAATGATTAAACTGAGAAATGGAACCATGTGACTTAATAACATAAATAATTGAGGCGAAGTGAAACTCTCCGCCTAAGGGCTTACTGAGTAACGTGAGTACCCTGATAGGTATCAGATGTGACCATACCTAGCTGGATCACGTGTTAGGGCAGAGGGAAGCTACTTGTATAGGCGGGTAATCTTCCCTATTCTCAGGAACTTTGTGGGTAAATATGTATTGGAAATCATTGAATTTGAGAAATGGTTTTAAAGCTTATAAAAGCTTGTGTTGTATATCTATATGATTATGAGAATGTGTATATCAGCGTATTTTCTCAGACAAAATGATGATTTGAAAAGTAAAGTGTATTATAACAGAACACTTATGGCCACACACTATAAATAATTTATTCCTTCTTACTGAGATGTGTCTCATCCAAATTATCTAAATTTTTCAGGGAACAGGGATAGGCCAGGTGATAGAGCTCTGTGATCATAGGGAGCTGGGACCCTGACACACAGGGGGAGTTTTTAGACTAGGGGAGGTGTAATTCCCCTAGAGTTGAGTTGTTTTTGAGTTTGTGATGGTGATGTATATATATGTATGTTGATACTCTGGGTATTGTATTCATACAGATATGTATATACTGTCTTTCGCTATTAGGTTATATAATGAAATAACTTTTAACCCGATACCCAATGTGGGTTGGGTCATATGAATGGTAATAGGGTGGTTGACGTGGCCGGTTTATGGATGTTGTTGATGACGAGTGAATATTTATTGATTATTGATTATTTATATAAAAATTTGTACGAAAAATGGGGCATCACATAAGGGCTATTGATTTCTTATTTTTATTATTGTTCTTTGAATTTCTTTCATTTATCGCCATCTCACATGTGAGAAGGGATCTGATTAACTCATTAAGGGAGGTACTTTTCAGGTTTCTTCCTTCCATGATTATTGTGGCCTTAGGTTCCCATATCGGATGAAGTCCTTTAAACATTTTTTGAATCATTTCATATGTTGAATAATTTTCCCCTAAAGCATTTATGGAATTTATTATATGAGTAAATCTGGTACACATACTAGTGATAATTTCATCAGGATTCATCCTAAGGCTTCATACTCGCTAGTGAGCATGTCGATTTTACTATCTCTAACATCTACTGTTCCTTTATAGGTTACCTAAAACTTATCCCATATTTCTTTAGCTGACTTACATACCATGACCTTATTGAATTCATTAACGTCTAAAGCACAATATAGTGCATTCATGGTACTTGAGTTTACTTGCATCATTTTATAGTCATTATCAGTCAAATCTCATTCTTCTTTACGCACTTCTTTACCATCTACTAATTTAGTAGGAATGTATTTACCATGTGTGACAACATTCCATGCTTTCCAATCCATAGTTTGAATATAGATTCTCATTCTTCATTTCAAATAGGTGTAGTTTACACCACAAAAAATAGGGGTTCTAGTTGAGGATTGTCCTTCAACAAAAGGGGATACACCTAAGTGTGCCATTTAGATCTTTATATAGCATCTAATTAAGATTTGCTATAACCCCTCTCTGATACCAATGGAAAAGGAAGGTGTATTCCCAAGAGGGGGGTTGAATTGGGATTTTAAAATTTCTTCAATTGATTCTTTAACTTAATTTAATACAAGCAAAGAAGGTTTTCAATGTCAAGTTCAGCAAAAAATTAACTCTATTAAAACCATTATAAATGAATATACTAAGTTTAATATCCTGTTTAGCATCTCAACACAATCCAACCAACACAATCACAATACAATCCACACTAGATAAAGAATTTAATAATGCTGTCAAGTTTGCTGATAAGAAGCCCTGTATTTTTGTACCCGTTTTCTCAATATAAACCAAAATTCAAACTTCTAACAATCTTCCAAAAGCTCATACTTTAAATAAACTTTCGGTTAATTAGTCTTGGGTGTTAACCAATCAACGTACTCCCTTTAAGGTTTCTGCAAATTATATTGATCAACCAACATACTCCCTTTCGATTTCTGCGATCCTAAAATCAAATTAATCCTTGGTTTATTTAATTTCCAATTCACATAGTTATTAAGAATAAAAAATTAAAATCCAACCATGTAGTTTATATAAACGAGAAATTTAAAAAGAGTAGGGAAGAGAGTGAGACGAGAGTTTTTATGAGGTTCAACTGTACCCATCTACATCCTTGCCTTAGGCTAAAGCACCCAAGGATTGCACTATAGCCACTTCTTTACTGGCAGGAGCAACCTTATAATCTTTCCTTCAATAAGCTAGAGTGCACTTCTCCAAATGATACCCCATGCTTGGTCCAACAACGATTCAAGAACCTGAACCGTCTACAAAATAAGAACAAATTTTGGTGTACAAAAACACTCTCATCAAGAGCAGATTAGTACAACAATTAAACACTAAAATAAAATTTAATTTAAAATAATAATTGAAAGAGTTTGAAGCCTTTAGAAGTATATCACCGCGAGCTTTCTTTCTTAATCGAAAGAATTCAGTATAGGCTCATAATTGTGTAAGAGATTCCTAGCAAACCTCAGTAGAGAATTCAGAAAGTAATTGCACAAGAGAGCTTTTGAGAGTATTGAGAGTTTTGCGAGCAAGAAAGCTTGATTGTTGTAATTTCTTGGTGTGCTTGAATCCTTACCCTTGGGGAGGTGTTTATAGATGATTAATCAAGAGTATTTCGTGTTCCCCAAGTGACTTGGAATGTTTCTCAAGTTTTCATAACAATTAGAGTTTAAAAAATCAAATTTGGAAAGTACCCATTATGTTTAAAATTAAAATCTCGAAGAGTCAGCCAACTAGAAAATATAAGTCAGTCACCTTGATCCATTTAAAACACTAAAATTTTCAAACACAGAGTTAGTCAGTCAACTAGGAAAACACGAGTCAGTTGACTGGGTCCTTTGGGGTTGTTTCAAGATTAGTTCAAATATTTGTCAGTCGCCTGAAAAAACCGTGTCAGTCGACTAGGTCCTCTCGGGTTGTTACAAAATTAATTTAAATTTGTCCACTAAGAAAACCTTTTCAGTCGCCTGGAAAGACCAAAAACTGATTTTTTTTAAATTTATTTCCAAATTCTTTTTGCTCTTTTGCTTTCGCCAAAATAATTTAAGTCTTTGGAAAAGTATTTTCCGGGGTTTTTCAAAACATGGTTTCTAGGTCAATGAGATTCCTAATGAGCTTCAAATCCAATAAAATTATCATTTGATGGAAGTACTTACATAGAGACTCTTCTTAAGACTTTAAAACACTTTCTAAGCTTGGAGTCTTCATGTTTGTCCTTTGTTAAGTCATTTGAACTTTGAGCTTCAAATTCTCTAAGCTTTTAGCAAGTCCTCTTTGATATTTATGCTCTCATGATCTTCAAGCTTTCATATTTCTTTTCCATGCTTGTCCTTAATGACTTGATTCGTAAAATTTTATCACTTGTAATAAAACATGTTAAGTGACCTTTTATTTTTTATCAATAAAACAAGATTAGTAAGCCATGTTAGGCCAACAAAAAAGGCTAGGCGACCGAGCCTCTCGAGAAAGAAAATTTTTCATAAAGTTAGTCGACCTACGCCTTTGTTAGTCAACAGAACCTCTCGGGTTGCTAAAATATTTTAGCGCTAAACATGATTATTTTTGCAATTAAATATTTATAAAATTCCCACCGTATCCCTAATAGTCATAACTTCTAGGAATTCTATATATACCCCATCATAAAGCTTGATTAGCAATTTTTGAATAGCAAAGAAATCGTTTGAAAATATTTATTGCTACTCTTGCTATTTTCTTATAGACAAGCTTTCTTTTCATTCTCTTTCAGACACTTGTTTGTATATTCTTTTAGAAAGAGAGCATTGTACTCATCTTCTTCATTTGCATATTGATTGCAACTTGAAGTCAGATTGAGTATTTATTCTTGTGAGCATTATACATTCAATTCAAAGCTTATACTCTCACTCATTCTTGTATTGTTGAACGTTGAATATTGATTTTAGAGAGTAAGCTTGAGTTCTTCCCATAGTATTTGATTCATTAATATTTCTTGGGAAGACTCTCTATTGCTCGTGAATCTTTGCATACTTGTTTCAAGATTCAAAGGTTGCATTGTGTTGTTGCTGGAAAAATATTTTTGGCAAGTTAAACCCTAATATCTCTTTCACTTAATATTTGTAAAGCATATTTTGAGATATTGATTGGGCTCTTAAATATCTTTCAATAATACACTTAGTGAACATTATATCTTGAATCAAAGATCATACTCTCGCGCGCACACACACACACACACACACACACACACACACACATATATGTATATGCCTTTTTGAGAGTTGTTATATAAACTACAAAATCTCTATTGAGCTTTATCTCCCATTATACAAAAATGTATTGAGCTTCACTTTGTACATCATTTACTTGTTGTAGAAGCACTTCATTTGTACACAAAACTTATATCTTCTTTGTATTCCGGGCATGAGATTGTCGCAAGAGGAAGACACTAACATGTAAGGTGCACTAGTGTGGCTCAAGTCCGGTTAGGTGAGCTAGGAGCACCATCCTATAAGGTGTTGTCATAGGTCGTGGCTCAGCTCTAGAATTTGAGCTGGGGAGTCTCCGCCCCATGAGGAGAGGTTGTAAACATCGTCGCTCTGCCCGGTTAAGTGAGCATTTAGTGAATCCTCTTGCTGGGTAGCTTGAGGCAAGGACATAGGCACTATGGCCGAACCTCGATAACAAGCCATGTGTCACTCTTACCTTATACTCTTTACATTCCAATATTTACATGCTTACATTTATCCACTGATATTATCTCTAGTGCGTTTTAAATATTAATCTATGTCTAATTGGGAATATACTGGAATTGTGATAATTATGTAAATTATTTAAGTATTCATTTATCTGCTAGATATATATTTGATTAGAAAGGCCTTAGGTTGAGAAATACTAATTGTTGTGGTGTTGTGACCTAGGAATTTTAAATTATCCAATTCATCCCCCCCCCCCCCCGCTCTTGGGGTTACACCAAAAATTTACATTTGGTATCAAAGCCTTGTTGCTTTTGACTTAAACATTTTTGTAAAAAATCGCAATGGCTCATATTGGTGTAGCCCCTTTTGGTGAGGGAGAGCCCTCCCCATGTCCTCCTATTTTCATTGGTGTTAACTACACCTTCTGGAAACAGGGGATGCACATTTTTCTTCAAAATATTGATTAGAAAGTGTGGAGGGTTGTTTCAAAAGGTGATTTTGTCCCAATGAAGATTGTAGATGGTAAGATTGAACCTAAAACGGAAGATGAATATACTGATAATGATATAAAGGGAGTTAATGTAAATGTTATTGCAATAAATGACCTACACTGTGCTCTAGATGTTAATGAATTTAATAGGGTTATGGCATGTACATCTGCAAAAGAAATATGGGATAAACTAAAGGTTACGTATGAAGGCACTAGAGATGTTAAGGATAGTTGTATTAACATGTTGACTAGTGAGTATGAAGCATTTAAGATGAACTTTAGTGAATCCATACAAAGCATGTACACTCAATTCACTCATATCACCAACTCTTTGCATGCACTTGGTAAGACTTACCCAACATGTGAAATGATTAGGAAAATACTTAGGGGTCTACCACCAATCTAGGAGGCAAAAGCCACTACCATAGCTAAGGGTAGAAACCTGAAGGTAATGACACTGGATGAGATTATTGGATCGCTCATCACATATGAAAGTGACTGAGCAAGCACAGCAAATAAAATAAAGTGACTTCTCTAAAAGTCTTTACCAGCAGCTCTAGTGAAGATAATGATAAGAAGTTAGAAGAGGACATGACACTGCTGACCAGGAAATTCAGTGGGTTCTTTAAGAAAAACGGGAGATCATCTAGAAAGTTTTGGAGCTCAAAATATGGAATAGGAGAGTCAAGTAGAAGAAAGCAAAAATCAGATCCTCTCATTTGTTAAAATTGTAATGATACTAGGCATATCACACTAGATTGCCCGCTACTGGAAAAGGACTCAAAAAAGAAGAAGAGGGCAATGAAAGCTGGGATGTCTTGGGATAGACGTTGTACTAGTAGCTTAGACACAGAAACCAGTGACATTGAAGTTGAAAACTTATGTTTAATGGCACACAATGACCACGAGGTACATTTTCCTTACTCTTTGTCATCTTATTATTCTAGTGATGATTCTTATGTTGATAGCATGTCTACATATAAAGAAATTGAAAGTAGAATAGTGATCCCAAAAGGGGGGGTGAATTGGGTTATTAAAAAATTTTAAGTTCTTTTTAAATTCTTTTACTTACTTGTTTAGTACTTACAGCAAAACATAAGTAAATCAATCGATTATCAACCAAAACCAAAACACACAATCAATTTGCTAAAAACATAAAAAATCCAATCAACCACGCAATACTAACAACCAAAATAACCAAGAAGTTGCAACCCTTTGAATTGCTTTCAGCTTTAGTAATTAGCCCTGTAATTTATATGCAAGCCCTGCTTTGAATTAATTTTTATTGCTTTTCTCTTAATTAAGATTTTCACAAATTAACCAATGTACTCCTTTGTGGGTTTGAAACGTACTTTTTATAGATTAAGAGTCTTCTTTGAATTTAGTGTTTAAGTCCTACAACTTGCACTTAGCATACACAAAAATATATATAGTGCAGAAATTAAAAGAGTAGGGTTGAGAAGAACACCGAATTTTTACGAGGTTCGGCTTATCCCTAGCCTATGTCCTCGCTGTTGGTCTATTCCACCAAAAGATTCCACTATGCACCCTCCTTTCCAGGCCGAGCTAGCCTTTTACAATAATCACTCTTTTTTCAGGAAGAGAAACCTCTGCAAGAGATCAACCCATGCTTGGTACAATGATCCAAATCAGCTTTGAACCATCAATAGTACAATGAGAAGGCTACAAGAATCTGAATATAATGAAACTCTCAATACAGAGTAGATTTGTACAAGTTAGAGCACATAATATACTTCAATCAAATAATAATATAGAAAGTATGAAGCTCAAGTATAGAGATCACCAAGGGTTCTTTTAGTGATTGATAAAACTTAGTATTAGAACCGCAGGTTGATGATTCAGCAGCAATTTTAGAAGTTATCTCCCAGATGGAGTGTGAGCAATAGAGAACTTTGAGAGAGATTGAGATTTTGAGTGCAAGAATGTTGTGTGATTGCTTGATGATTAATTTCTTGTGATTAAGGGAGTATTTATAGACTTTTTAGGATTAGATTCCTTGTTCCCCAAGTTACTTGGAGTGTTCACCAAGTTTTTATAACATTCATATTTGAAAAACTAATTTTGAAAATTTTCCTATTGAAGTTTAAAAATTTGAAATCCCATGGAGTCAATTGACTGGAGAGGCCACTGGGTAGTGTATTTCACAGGGTTAGTCAACTGGACAGGTGGCTGAGACCCTTCTGTTTGCTAAAAAATAAATTCAGTAAATTATCAGTTGGCTGATTGAACCACATTCAAAAAGTCAATTGGCTGAGCAGACCAGGTTGTTAGTCGGTTGACTGATCCTAGTTCAAAATGGTCCATCGGTTGGGCAAATTTTCAACATATAGCTTGTGTCAGTTGGCTAAGCCATTCCAGTGTGTTCTGGTCAGTCAGCTGACCAATCCATTCTTTTTCCACAACCTTCCAATTTTGATTTGTAAACCCTTTTTATTTAAAAGACTCAAATGTAACCTTACAAAATCATTTTCCAGGATTTTTAAAAATTGGTCTTTAAGTCTTTGCACCCTAATGAGCTTCATATTTCTAAACTATATTTGATTTGAAGTACTTACAAACGACTTTGCTGAATATGACTTTTATGAACTAAGTCTTCAAGACTCTTGAGGTTCAGCTTGACTTCAAGTCTCACTTAGCCTTTAAGCTTTTCATTTGCCTTTTTTTGCTTCAATACTCTGAGAAGGTTTCACTCAATTTGCTTTGATTTGCAGCTTGCTTTCATGGCAAACATAAGTGAAGTTTTACTTAATCCTGAAATAAAGTCACTTAACAACACATGTTAAAATATCCTCAATTTGTTATCATCAAAATAAGATTGAAAAGCCTAGTGAGGTCATCAATCTCCCCCTTTTTGATGATGACAAATGAGGAGCAAAGATGAGGGTTCCTTTTTTTTGACCTTATAGGTCAAGCCTAGTTTTGATAATGACAAATACTCCTGTATTTAATAAATATCTAGTTTATGTGCAGGTTTATATTAGCAGATACATTGATGGCACGTGAAAGCTCAAAAGCTTGAAGACAAACTTATGTTCTCAATTGTAATATTCAGTAGTGGAATTTGTCTGTAATTGTAATTAGGGTATTTGGTTTGTAATAAGCACACACATCACATGTATGGTTTATTTTGTGAGCTCAAACCAATCATAATGCAAAATTACCTTTGAGTGACCTTAGGATTTTCCCTTCAGTCGACCTTGGGTCGACCGATACTGGACTTTTTTGGTGTCTTCAAATTGGACCTCAAGTGACCCTAGGACACACACGTTTACACATATGTTTGTTAGGCACTTCATTAGGGTTTGTTTGCTTCAAGATTGGACCGAAATTCACACATGGTGCACTTTCGGTCGACCAGCATAGTTAGTTCATTTTGGCCTGGTCGACCGAAACCTCCCTGAGTCAACTGATTAACCAAGGCCCTGGTCGACTGAACCAGAATAGTTCAAAAAGTCTCGGTCGACCAAAACCCTCTATGGTCAACATTTTGACCACCTGGTCGACCGAACCAGGTAGTTCAAAAAGCCTTGGTCGACTGAAACCTCCCTGAGTCAAAAGTTTGACCATCTGGTCGACTGACCCTTTTTTGTACTCCAAATACCTGGTCGACCGAGGGTCCTCGGGAGAAATCCCAATGGTCTGGTCGACCGAACCAGCCAATTAAAATGGTCTAGTCGATTGAACCTCAGAAAATTGAGAAATCGCCCTCTCTTGGTCGACTGAGCCCTTAGTTCAGTATTCCCCTAGTCGACTGAACCATATGAGACTTGGTCGACCGGACCGCTCGGGTTGCACTTAATTTTTTACCGCAGTTAAAATTTTTAAACAGGGTTAAAATGCTTTAAATGTCATTAATCTTTTCTAACAATCCCTGAAAGGTCCCCAAAGGTCAAATATTTTGGTATGTCTATATATATACCCTTTCATTTGGGAGAATTATGTATTGATTAGCAAACATACTAAAAAATTCTCTCCTAAGCTAAATACATCCTACTTCTCATACTCTTGCAAAATCCACTCAAACTTACCTTCTTTATCCTTCTGTATCATTTGTAAGTGTATTGAGTGTTATTGTTTAGAGGTTTGCTCTCATTTTTTGAAGTGCTTTGAATCGATTTTCTGACGAGAGCATAACCTAAGTATTCTTAGGAGGCTTTTCTAATAAGCCTATCCTAAGAAGACTTGTTAAACTTCTGAGTGTTGCATTCTCATTGCAATAACTTAGGAAGTTTGTATGTTTTTTTTTGGCTTGCAAAACTATTTTCAAACGTACTTAAATATCTTGTGGTATTCATATTGATATATTTGTGAAAAGATATTTGTGTGTGTTATATTAATCTTTGTGGCAATATCCATTCAAGTCTATATCATTTGCTGAAATACAAAGATTACATATATCTTGCAAACCAAGCATATACACTATTCATGTGATTGACATCTTCTGCTATTTGGGATATTTGAATATTGCATGATATCTTTGTTGAAGCTTCTTGATTGAGAACATCTAGAAATACAAAGATTGCTTGTTGACACTCTTACGTACGTATTACACTAATAGAAAATATATTTGAGAGTTGAATTACTTAAACCACACTGAGCTTACATTTTAAAACATCTGGGGTGTTTGTGATTGTGCGCATTTGTGGTACAAATTTGCTTTACGTGAAAGCACCCCTATATTGTACCTTTTGATTGTATATCTGAGAGATTCCAGGTGTGGCCTGAGGGGGTGGTAATCCAGCCCGGTAAGGATTGGTGTAAAGGTTGAGTTCAACCCTGTGCTAATTGACCTGGTTAAGGTTGAGGTCAGCCCTGTGTTAATTTGACCTGGTTTGTATAGGTGCCGCTCCTTCCGTTTAAGTGAGCAAGTTATTATGATAATCCTTGTTCTGGTTAGCTAAAGCGGGGACGTAGGCAGTTGGCCGAACCTCGATAACATATCTGTGTGTCACCCTGTTCTTTACTGCTTTCTGGTGCTGGTGTAATTGATTAAACTATTTTATTTAACTTCTGATATTACTTGCACTAGATTGACTATAGGGTTGTGAACATACTACTATTAGGAGGAACACCTAGGGGATAGATTTTAAAAATATCAAGTCACCCCCCCCCTCTTGGGATCACAGTAAAGCTAATACTTTTAAAAAACAAACTCTCCCTTACTATAAGCATTCTTTCAATATTTTAAGCATGTGACATCAAATACATATAGCATGTGAAAATGTTCAATATGCACAAAGTCAAAGATATTCAATATGCAAATAATGGACTCAATCATAGCTCATCATAGCTCATGTTCAATTAATATTATAGATATATATTCATCATAAATATTCCATATATTCAATATAACATCATCTTTGCTTTTTACAATCTCTCCCCCTTTGGACATCATTCAAAAATCAAGGGGAGAGAATTAGGTCATAAGAAATAAGCAAAGTAGAGCAATCAAGTTAAGTGTTTTGTCATACAAAGTTCCAAAATACGATCAAAAAATTACAAGTTTCATATTTTTAAGAAACAACATCAACTTTCATTATTAGAATGATGTTCTTCTTCGGCTGCAATCCTTTATTCTTCTGAGTCATCATCTTCTTCTTCTTCAGAACCCTACTCTTCTTCCATGTCATCCTTATCATCATCATCGCTACCATATTTGGAGTGCTCATCATCACTCCCAGGAGCTGAACTAATATCCATAGGATCAGTGGTACGAGAGGAACTGACCAAGTGTTTCTCTATGCGACTCAAACGTTCATGAAGCGGGGAGTAATTAACTTGAAGGGAAGAAAAATTGGTTTGAAGGGATTTGCATGGTTTGGCTAAAGGTGGTGAATTGCTAATAAAATGGATTAAATCATGCGGGAGTAGTGGTAATAGGGGGTTTACGTACTTGACCTCCACTTCCCTTTAGAATCCAGCCATCCTCATACTTTTCATAACCCATTAATTTGAGAGTTGTGGAATTAAATATGTCATAATGGGTGCGTTTTACAAAGAAATTAGAAGGGGAGGATACTTGGAGTTTTGCAAAAAAAACATGCTTAGGATTCCTCCATAGGGAAGGGTTACTCATTGTGCTTCCACATGAGATATCATCCATTGAAGCATAAGACTTGGTAAGTCTAGTTTCTTGCCCTTGAGCAAGCACTAGAGGACAAAGTAGTCTGCATAGGAGATATGCACGTGTGATCTAGCTTGAAGAAGTATATTATATGTGATGATTTTTTGTAAAATTTGAGCTTGAAGATTCAAATGTTTGTAAGGCAGAGGATTGTCAAAAGAAATAGGCTCGGTGTCCAAGAAGTACTAAAAGGAGGACATTCAAAATCTCCTTTGGTGATTTTAAAAATTTTTGCAAGGGATTCGGATGTGAGAGAGATGGATTTTCCCATCACCATGGTAGAAAGTCTATTTTCTTCATTAACAAGATTTGCATAGAAAATTTTAACAAGGTTTGGGAAGTGACCCTTGGCTTGATAGAGAATGAAAACTTTCCATCCTAGGGCCTCAAATAAGGAAATTATATGTGGGAAATTAGATGTGAAAAGTGAAGCATCAAGGACTTTACCTAGGATTGGATTCGTCGTGCTTAGATGATTTCGATAAAAGCTTTTGGCATGTGGGGCTATGAGCCATTGCTCGATTGAAGAATCTTCAGTGGTTTGAGATGAGGTGGAGGGTTTCTTACTTCCTACAGACTTGATTCTTGGTAGTTTGGAACTTTTGTATGGAAAAACGAAGATGATTTTGCAAAGGCAATGTTAGATTTTGGAAATGGAAGATAAGGTTTTGGTGATTTTTGGACGAGGAGGAACTGAGGAAAGAGAGAGAAAGAGAGCACTTGTGAGAACAAACCCTAGGTTAGTTGGTTGACCACTCGAATGGTTCAAGTTTTTATAAATGAGTCTAGGATTTTTTCGTCAGTTTATCGGCTGACTGTAGGGTCAGTTGGCTGATTGGTCTATGTTTTAGAAAAAAATAGCTTAGTTAGTCGGCTAGGTCTTGGGTCAGGCAACTTACTGTAACACTCTTCTCATGCATTTGTTCAGTTAGTTGGTTGACTATTGATCTCTCTTAAATTTTGACTTTTACTCAAATTCTCTATTGTGTAATAGAACAAATTCTCTTCTAATGGTTATAAATCTATCTTCTCATAGAGGTTTAGTGAAAATATCAACTCATTGATCATTTGTTTTGATAAATTCAAGAGTTATGTCTTCTTTCTTAACATAATCTCTTAGAAAATGATGTCTTATGTCAATGTGCTTGGTTCTTTAGTGTGAAATAGGATTTTTAGGTATGTTTATCGCACTTGTGTTGTCACACTTAATTTGTATTGTTTGACAATCTAGATTGAAATCTTTTAACTATTGTTTCATGTATAGTGTTTGTGCACAATAACTTCTAGCTACTATATATTCATCCTCAGCGGTTGACAAGGCCACAAAATTTTGTTTCTTTGAGAACCAAGATACTAATGATCTTCCTAAGAAGGGACATGTGCCACTTGTACTCTTTATCCGGCATAATCTGCATCTGAATAGCTAATCATTTCAAAGTCGGTGTCTTTTGGATAACATAGTCCTAGTTCAATTGTGTCCAATAAGTATCTTAGAATTCTTTTTACAGCAACTTGATGAGATTCCTTAGGTGTTGATTGAAATCTAGCACACATGCACACACTGAACATAATATCGGGTCTACTAGCTGTTAAATACAATAAGCTTCCTATCAGTCTACTAGCTGTTAAATACAATAAGCTTCCTATCATTCCTTGATAATGTTTTGTGTCAACTCTTTTTCCCTTTTCATCCTTATCAAGGCTTGTGGAGGTGCTCATAGGAGTTCCTATAGGTTTACTTCCTTCCATATTAAATTTTTTTTGCATATCTCTAATGTATTTGGTTTGATTTTTGAATGTTCCATTTTTAGCATGCTTGATTTGTAATCCTAGGAAGTAATTTAGCTCTCCCATCATACTCATTTCAAACTCTTTTTGCATGCATTTTGCAAATTCTTTACATAGATCTTCATTTGTTGCACCAAATATGATATCATCCACATATGTTTGAACTATTAGCATGTTTTGTTTTTAGTATTAATGAATAGAGTGCTATCTACTTTTCCTCTTGCAAAGTTATTGTTAAGTAAGAATTTACTTAATCTTTCGTACCAAGCTCTAGGAACTTGTTTTAAACCATACAAAGCTTTAGTTAATTTATATACATGATTAGGATATTTTATATCTTCAAAACCCGAAGGTTGTTTTACATATACTTCTTCATTTATATACCCATTTAGGAATGCACTTTTCACATCCATTTCATATAACTTGAATTCCTTATGGGTTGCATAGGCTAGAAGCATTCTAATTGCTTCCATTCTTGCTACGGGGGTAAATGTTTCATCATAATCAATACCTTCTTCTTGATTATATCCTTGAGCTACTAGCTTGGCTTTATTTCTAACAATTATCACATTTTCATCATTCTTATTTCTAAAAACCCATTTAGTTCCTATGATTGAATGATCTTTAGGTTTGGGTACTAATTGCCATACTTGACTTCTTTCAAACTAATTTAGTTCTTCTTGCATAGCTATAATTCATGAATCATCATTTAATGCTTCTTCTACATTTTTAGGCTTATCTTGAGATAGAAATGCGTAGTGATTGCATACATTTTTCAAGGATGACCTAGTAGTTATACCTTTTGATGGTTCTCCAATTATTTGTTCTTTTGGGTCATTTCTAATGTATCTCCATTCTTTTGGTAATTTAGAATTTTCTTTGGGTTTATCATTTGGAGTCTCTTCAATGATTTCTTCATTTTCTTTTACTTCTTCTTTTGCTTCAACTATTTCTAAGTCTTCTGATTTTTGAGTGGGTTGTCCATCTTCAACTTTTGGTGTTCTTTTGAAAGGGTTTTCTTCATCAAAGGTAACATGTATTGATTCAACAATAGTAAGTGTCCTTTTATTGTATATCCTAAAGGCTTTACTTTTTTATTGAATATGTTAAAAATATTCCTTCATCAGCTTTTGCATCGAATTTTCCTAACTCATCTTTATCATTCAATACAAAGCATTTACATCAAAACACATGAAAATATGAAATATTTGGCATTCTACCTTTGCACAGTTCATATGGTGTTTTATTTAGCTTTGATCTTATATATACTCTATTAATTACATAGCATACAGTATTTACCACTTCAGTCCAAAAATATTTAGGTAGATTATGTTCGTTTAACATAGTTCTAGCCATTTCTTGTAGTGTTCGGTTCTTTCTTTCTACAACTCCATTTTGTTGTGGAGTTCTAGGTGCTGAAAAATTATGGCTAATACCATGTTCCTTACAAAATTTTTCGACATCTTTATTGTTGAATTCTCTACCTTGATCACTCCTTATGTTTGATATATTATATCCTTTTTCATTTTGGAGTTTCTTAGATAAATTTATTAGTAAGTTACAAGCTTCACCTTTGGATGCTAAAAATAATACCCAAGTGAATCGAGAATGGTCATCAACTATTACAAAGGCATATTGCTTACCTCCTAAATTTTGGGTTCTAGTAGGACCAAATAAGTATAGATGAATGAGTTCTAAGGGTCTACTAGAAGAGATATGTTTCTTCTTTTTAAAACTTATTTTAATTTGTTTACCTAGTTGACATGCGTCACAAATTTTATTCTTTATAAACTTTGAATTAGGTAGTCCCTCCACCAAATTCCTTTTAGATATTTTTGATAGTAAGTCCATGCTTGCATGTCTTAGCCTTCTATGTCAAAGCCAATTGGCTTCATTTATGGCAGCCAAGCATGTTACACTTTGATCAACTAGATTATCAAGGTTTATGCAATACACATTATTTACCCTATAGGCTGTGAATAGGATTTCTTGTTTATTAGGATTTTGAACTAAAAATTTATCTTTCTTAAAGATTATGTCAAATCCTTAATCACTAAGTTGTCTTATACTTAAAAGATTATGTTTTAGGTCATCTACTAATAACACATCATCAATAGTGAGTGAGGGTTCTTTGCATATTTTATCGATTCCAATAATTTTACATTTAGCATTGTCGCCAAAGGTGACATATCCCCCATCTTTTTGTATTAATGTAGTGAACTTGAATTTATCTTTGGTCATATGTCTTGAACACCCAATGTCCAAGTACCACTTTTCCTTTGATGGTGTTGCCCTAAAGCATACCTACAATAAAGGATTCACGATGTTACTTTTTGGAATCCAAACTTTCTTAATTTTCTTTAAATCATATCTAGTTCCATTGTTTTCTTTCCATTCATTTTTAACGTTAACATACTTCTTTTTAAGAGGACAATTAAACATGATGTGTCCTTTGTTTTCACACAAGTAGCGTGTGGTATGTTCATGTATATAGTTGATGGTGTGCTAGTATAGTGTTTTGCCTCTTTAACAAAATACCCCATGAACAATTTCTTCTTTCTTTTATTTGTGATTCTATTATAACCGATTCCTTCTTTATTGCCATTCATTCTTTGTTGTCCTACCATCTTATCAATTTTTTCTTTATCTTTGGTGAAGTTGTAAATAATCTTGTCTTTATCTTAAATTATCTTTTTGAGATCAATTATTTCTAAATCTTTTTTGCTTTGATCATTTACTTGTAGCTTGACTAATTCTTGTGACATATCATTTATTTTCTCCATTATATTATCAATGTGGGAATCCTTTTCTTTTTCAATGGATTTAGAGGATTCTAGTTGGCTTTTAAGATTTTCATTTTGTTCCTTCAAAGCTATATTTCTTTTAGAAACTTTTATAAATCTATTGTGAAGAGCAAATAATTCAGCTTGAAGTTCCTTATAAGTTGGCATACTATCACAAGAGTTGTTGCATGATTCATTACTTGATTCTTCTGAGGAGGAGTAATCGGAATTTACCTCTTCGTTATGTGCCATGAAGCATAGGTTTTCCATTTCTTGCTTGCTGGTTTCATTTTCAGATTCACTCAAGATCGTGTTATCCCATATGGCTTTCATCTCTGTTTTCTTCTTATTTTTATCCTTCTTGAGCTGAGGACATTCTGGCTTGATGTGTCCTACCTTTTTGCGGTGATAACAAGTCGGTGGATCATTCCTGCTTTTGTTCTCCTTCTTACTTGTTTCACCTTTTTCAGTTTTTGTTCCTCTGAATTTTCTAGAGAATTTTTTGTTTCTTTTATAGAATTTTCCAAGTCTTTTAGTAATAAAGGCTAGTTCGTCTTGATCTAAGTCACTTGATTCACTATCTTCATTATTTGAGCTTTCTCTTGATGCTTTTAGAGCTATGAATTTTTAATTCTTATTTTCAGGATTTCTTTCTTTTAAAGCCATTTCGTAAGTGAGTAGTGATCGTATAAGTTCATCTAGAGATGTGTTTTTAAGATTTCTTCCTTCGGTTATGGTTGTAGCCTTTGGTTCCCATATGGGTGGAAGACCTCTAAGAATCTTACGAATCATCTCATAGGTAGAGTATGTTTTCCCTAAAGCATTGAGAGAATTTATTATGTGGGCGAACCTAGTATACATACTAGTGATTGATTCATCTAGATTCATTTTAAAAGCTTCATATTCACTAGTTAGCATGTCGATCCTATTATCTCTAACATCTTCAGTTCCTTTATAGGTTACTCTAAACTTGTCCCAAATTTATTTAGTGGTTTTGCAAGCCAAGACTCTATTAAATTCATTAATGTCTAGAGCACAATATAAAGCATTAATTGCACTTGAATTTACTTGTAGCATTTTGTGATCGATTTCAATCATGTATTTTTCTTCCTTAAGGATTTTTTTTTTCCATTTACTAACTTGGTAGGAATTAAGTCACCATCCGTGAAAACCTTCCAAGCCTTCCAATCCATATTTTGAAGGTAAATTCTCATACGTTGTTTCCAAAAAGTACAATTCAGTCCACAAAAGATTGGTGCTCGGGTTAAGGATTGACCCTCTTCGAAGGGAGCTATTCCTATGTGTGCCATTCCAATCTTTATATAGCTTCTAGTTAAGATTTACTATAACTTAGCTCTGATACCAATCGAAAGTAGAATAGTGATCCCAAGGGGGGGTGAATTGGGTTATTTAAAAATTTTAAGTTTTTTTATTTATTTCTTTTACGTACTTGTTTAGTGCTTACAGCAAAATTTAAGTAAATCAATCAATTATCAACCAAAACCAAAACACACAATCAATTTGTTGAAAACTTAAATAATCCAATTAACCACACAATACCAACAACAAAAATAACCAAGAAGTTGCAACTCTTTGAATTGCTTTCAGCTTTTGTAATTAGCGCTGTAATTTGTATGCAAGCCCTACTTCGAATTGATTTTTATTATGTTTCCTTTAATTAATATTTCTAAAATTAACCAACGTACTCCCTTGTGGGTTTCCGTAAATGGTTAATTGAAACGTACTTTCTATAGATTAAGAGTCTTCTTTGAATTCAGTGTTTAAGCCTTGCAACCTGCACTTAGCATACACAATAATATATATATAGTGCAAAAATTAAAATAGTAGGGTTAAGAAGAACACCAAGTTTTTACAAGGTTGTTCTTATCCCTAGCCTACGTCCTCGCCGTTGGTCTATTCCATCAAAGGATTCCACTATGTACGCTCCTTTCCAGGCGGAGCTAGCCTTTTACAATAATCACTCTTTTTCAGGAAGAGAAACCTCTGCAAGAGATCAACCCACGCTTTGTACAACGATCCAAATCATCTTTGAACCATCAATAGTACAACGAGAAGGCTACAAGAATCTGAGTACAATGAAACTCTCAATACAGAGCAGATTTGTACAAGTTAGAGCACATAATATACTTCAATCAAATAATAATATAGAAAGTATGAAGCTCAAGTATAGAGATCACCAAGGCTTCTTTTAGTGATTGATAAAACTTAGTATTAGAACCGCAGGTTGATGATTCAGCAGCAATTTCTGAAGTTATCTCCCAGATGGAGTGTGAGCAATAGAGAACTTTGAGAGAGATTGAGATTTTGAGTGCAAGAATGTTGTGTGATTGCTTGATGATTAATTTCTTGCGATTAAGAGAGTATTTATAGACTTTTTAGGATTAGATTCCTTGTTCCCCAAGTTACTTGGAGTGTCCACCAAGTTTTTATAACGTTCATATTTAAAAAACTAATTTTTAAAATTTTCCAGTTGAAGTTTAAAAATTTGAAATCCCATGGAGTCAATTGGCTGGACAAACCACTGGGTAGTGTATTTCATAGGGCCAGTCGGATGGATAGGCAGCTCAGACCCTTTATTTTGCTAAAAAATAATTTCAATAAATTGTCAGTCAGCTAACTGAACCACAATAAAAAATGTCAATCGGTTGGGTAGACCAGGTTGTTAGTTGGCTAACTGATCCTAGCTCAAAATGGTCAATCAGCTGGACACATTTTCAACATAAGGCTGGTGTCAATCGATTGAGCCATTCCAGTGTGTTCTGGTTAGTCGGCTGACCAATCCATTCTTTTTCCACAACCTTCCAATTTTGATTTGTAAACCCTTGTTAATTAAAAGACTCAAATGTTACTTTACAAAATCATTTTTGAGGGTTTTTAAAAACTAGTCTCTAAGTCTTTTCACCCTAATGAGCTTCATATTTCTAAATTATATTTGATTTGAAGTACTTACAAACGAATTTTCCACATATGACTTTTAAGAACTAAGTCTTCAAGTCTCTTGAGGTTCATCTTGACTTCGATTCCCACTTAGCCTTTAAGCTTTTCATTTTCCTTTTATTGCTTCAATACTCTGAGAAGCTTTCACTTGATTGGCTTTGATTTCCCACTTGCTTTCATGACAAACATGAGTGAAGTTTTACTTAATCCTGAAATAAAGTCACTCAACAACACATGTTAAAATATCCTTCATTTGTTATCATCAAAATAAGATCAAAAAGCCTAGTTAGGCCAATAGAAATGTAGCTTGAATATATTTGTGTTCATAAATTGGCTAATAAACGTCTAAGAAAAATGATGATTTAAAAATTAAATGCAAAGACTTGTTAAATGCTTTTAAAAAGGAAAATAAATTTTTCTCCTCTCTATTAAAATAAAAAGATTTGAAAATTGCCAGTCTAGAGAGGAAATTGGAGGATAACTCAAAAATAATTTAAAAATTCACAGAGGGCCAAAATAATTTCGAAAAATTCCTTAGGGCCCAAAGAAGTTCTCTAGACAAACGAGGCCTTGAATTTAATGGAAAAGAAAATACGAGGCAAAAAAATATGTATATGGGATACTTTGTAAAAGAATCAAAATCATTTGTTCCATCTAAAAACTCCTATAGGTGTACAACGTGTTTCAAATGTAAAAGAAAAGGCCATATACAATTTGATTGTCCATTTAAGAATAGAGATGTTAAAATTAAGAATGTCTAGAGTTAGGGGAGACTCAAGCACTAACACCTATGGACCTAAGAAAATTCGGTACCAACAGTACTTACTTGAATGCTTTTGCAAGTGTGCTTGAGGTTGTCCTCCACCAAGGACAAGTGGTACATGGACAGCGGCTGCTTATGACACATTACAGGCGATAAGGCCAAGTTCACTTCCATTACACCCAAAGATGGAGGATTCATGACCTTCGGGGACAATGCAAAGGGCAAGATCATTAGAGTAGGTAAGATATGTAAGGAACCATCTCTTGTTATAGATAATGTTCTACTTGTAGATGGTTTGAAACAAAATGTGTTGAGCATAAGTCAATTATGTGATAGGGGATATAGGGTGTCATTTGAGCATGATAAATGTCTAGTAGAAAACATATCAGAAAATAAAGTGCTCTTTACTAATGAACGATATGAAAATGTGTATACTACTAGCTTTGATCATTTAGCTTCTCAGCATGTGAAATTTTTTTCTACTATAAATGAGGCTAGTTCGCTTTGGCATAGGAGACTAAGACATGTTAGCATTGATTTATTGTCAAAGCTAGTAAAAAATGAATTAGTCAAAGGCTTACCAAAGACAGTTTGTGAAAGATAAATTCATGATGCATGTCAATTGGGTAAGCAAACTAAATCAAGCTTTAAGAAAAATAAAATCATCTCCACTACTAGGCCACTTTAAATGCTACACCTAGATTTAGTTGGTCTTAATCAAATTCAGAGTTTAGGAGGAAAATCACATGCATTTGTAATTTTTTATGACTATTCTAGATTCACATGAGTATTATTCTTAGCACATAAAGATGAAGCATATGAAAATCTTGCCAGATTATGTAGAAAAATCTAAAATGATAAAGGGTATAAAATTTCATATATGCGGAGTGATTGAGGAGGAGGATTTTAAAATAGGGATATGGAAGAATTTTGTGATTATCATGGTATCTCACATAACTTCTGAGCACCTAGGACTCCTAAAAAAATCGGGGTAGTTGAGAGAAAGAATAGGTCTTTATAGAAAATGGGTAGAACAATGCTAAATGAACATAAATTACCCAAATATTTCTAGGCCGAAGCAGTGAGCACTGCTTGCTACATAATGAATAGAGTGTTGGTTAGGCCCACTCTCAACAAAACCCCTTATGAATTGTAGAATAGTCATCGACCTAGTATTTCCTATTTTCATGTTTTTGGCTATAAATAATTTATGCCAAGGGATAATGAGAACCTAGGAAAATTTGATTCAAAATCTGATGAGGGAATCTTTCTAGGTTATGCATTAGATAATAAAGCCTATAGGGTATATAATAAAAGAACATCGACTATTATAGAGTCCACCCATGTAGTATTTGATGAGTCCAATCCCCTCTTTAAAAAGTCTAATGAGGATGATATTGAAATAAGAAAGGGATTAGAAAATTATCAATTGAAAATAATAAAGATGAAAGCATAGAAATTAAAGAACCACCTATTGAGGATAATCAAGTGGAGTGGGGTACATGAACTTCATAGAGAGTGGAAATTCATGAGGAGTCACCCCAAAGATCAAATTATAGGTGAACTATTTCGAGGCGTAGGTACCCGATCACCCCTTAGAAATTATGTAGCAAATTTGGATTCTTCTCTTAGAAGGAGCCTAAGAATTTCAATGAGGACATTAAGGATGAATCATGGGTAATGTCCATGTAGGAAAAACTTAATCAATTTAAGAGAAGCAAAGTCTGGACTCTAGTTCCTAGACCTGATGATCACACTGTTATTGGAACTAAATGGGTCTATAGGAATAAGAAGGATGAAAATGGATTAATAATTAGAAACAAAGCCAGACTAGTACCCCAAGGATACAACCAGAAGGAAGGTATAGACTTTGAGGAAACATATGCTCCTATGGCTAGGATGGAAGCCATTTGTATGTTATTAGCATATGTTGCTTTTAAGAACTTCAAATTATATCAAATGGATGTTAATAGCACATTTATAAATGGCTACATCAATGAGAAGGTTTATGTGGAATAACCTCCAAGGTTTGAAAACCATAAATTTCCCAATCATGTTTATCGATTGACCAGAGCCTTGTATGGATTGAAGCAAACTCCTAGAGCTTGGTATAAAAGAATTAGTGGATTTCTACTGGATAATGGGTTTGTTAGAGGGAAAGTAGACACAACACTTTTTATAAAGGCTAAAAATGAAAATATGCTCCTAGCACAGATTTATGTAGATGTCATCATTTTTGGAGCTACAAATGATGAGTTGTGAATAAGTTTGCCAAATGAATTCAAAATGAATTTGAGATAAGCATGATGGGTGAACTTAATTTCTTCCTAGGACTTCAGATAAAATAGGCCAAACATGGAACATTCATATGGCAATCAAAATATGTTAGAGACTTGCTTAAGAAATTTAATATGGAAGATGGAAAAATTTTAGGAACACCTATGAGCTCTTCCACAAAATAAACAAAGATGAGCAAGGCATATAGGTAGATGTCAAGATTTACCATTGCATGATTGGTACCCTGTTGTACCTAACTGCAAGCAGACCTGATATTATGTTTAGTGTTTGTATGTGTGCTAGATTTCAAGTTACACCTAAAGAGTCTCACTTGTTATCTGTGTTAGAATTGGTGTATTCCCAAGAGGGGGGCTGAATTGGAATTTTCAAATTTATCACCTAGGTTAAATAAAATATTCGTATAAAACAACCTAGGGTTGGTCTATATAATTCCAAATGCGCGGATATAAAAGATATGTGAAAATTTAAATTAAGCGCATCATTCACATAATAACATACGCGTGCAGTAAATGTAAAGTGCAGAAATGTAAATAAACACACGATATGTTATCGAGGTTCGGCCAACTGTGCCTACATCCCCGCCTCAAGCTCACAAGCTAGAGGATTCCACTAATAGCTCACTTAAGGGTGGAACGTCACCGTTTACAATCAGGTCAAATTAACACAGGGCTGACCTCAACCTTAACCAGGTCAATTAGAGGGGCTGACCTCAACCTACACGCCTTAACAGGACGACGCACCTAGCTTTTCTAACCGGGTCTAAGCCAATCTGGGACTATTCCAGGGCTAGTCTCCCTCTTCAGGCCCGTGCCTGGAAATACAACAGTATTTGAAATACAATCAAATGGTACAATGAATAAGCTTTCAAGTAAAACAGATGTGTACCCAAATACGCGCAATTACAAACACCACAGTATGATTCAATATGTAAGCTCAATGTGGTCTAAGATGTCAACTCTCAAATAGATTTACTATCGTTGTAATGAGTGCGTGAGAGTTCAAACCTAAATGATTTTTGTATCACAGGATATTCAATCTAAGTGCTCAAACAAAGATATTATCCAAACTTCATATATTTCAATCAACAAGTTTTCTCAATACATATATGTATATGAAGCTCTAGCAATGTATAAGTTTGGTTTGCAAAAAGAGTTTAGTCTTTGTATTCAACTATAGATATAAATCAATGAATATTGCAACAAAGATTTCTTTTCTCACACAAACAAATATCTCTTTAAAGATTTATCAAGACAAAGCACACTAGATATTTGAAAGTATTTTGAAAATGTTTTGCAACCAAAAGCAAATACAATCTTCTTAAGACGTTGCAATGAAGGTGCAAATCTTAGAAGATCTATCAAAGTCTTCTTAGGATAGACTTATTTACTAAGTCTCCTAAGAATACTTAGGTTTAGCTCTCAATGAAAATAAATCAATCAAATATGAATGGGAGAGCAAACCTATTAACTATAAACACTCAATCAACTTACAGAGGATTTAAGAGATCGAAGAAGGTAAGCATGAGTGAATGGGGATTGGATATGAGTATTATAGGATTTGGGATTTTCAGAGTATTTCTCTTAATCAATATTTTTAATCCAATACTAATTATCCCAAATGAGGGGGTATATATAGACAACCCTTGAAATATAACCGTTGGAGACCTATTTGGAATAATTAGGAAAGTTTAATGACCTTTCAAATATTTTAACCCTGCTTAAACCATTTAATCGCGATAAAAAAAATAGGAGCAACCAGAGAGGTCCGGTCGACCAGAAATGGTTCGGTCGACGAGGACTCAAATGGCTCGGTCGACCAGGGGACTTTTGAACTGAATGGTCGGTCGACCGGGGCAAGGCGATTTTCCAAATTTTCGAGGTTCGGTCGACCGGGCCTTTTTGAACTGCATGGTTCGGTCGACCAGACCACTGGGAATTCTCCCGAGGACCCTCCGGTCGACCAGGTAGTTGGAGTACAAAAGTGGTCGGTCGACCGGGAGGTAAAAAATGTTGACTTTTATGTGGTTCAGTCGATCGGCAAGAAATGAACTATGAGGTTCGGTCGACCGGGCCTTAGTCAAACTGTTGACCCAGGGCCTGTTCGATCGACTAGGCCAAAGTGAACTGAGTTGGCCGGTCGACCGAAAGTGCACCAAGTGTGCATTTTGGTCCCGTATTGACCCAAACAAGTCCTATTCAAGTGCCTAACAAACATATGTGTATATGTGTGTGTCCTAAGGTCACTTGGGGTCCAATTTGAAGACACCGAAAAAGTCCGGTGTCGATCGACCGAAGGGTACAACCTAGGGTCTTTCTAAGGTCCTTTCTCATTCATGGTTCGGTTTGAGCTTACGTATTATCATGCATGTGATGTGTTTGAGCTTATTACAAACCAAAGATCTATTTACTCTTACAGACCTTTCCTACTTAAATATTACAGACCCGAATATAAATTACAACAAATCAACTATATCAAGGGTCTTCAGAGTCTTCGTTTTCCTCCGGGTCTCCAAGTGCCATCATAGGATACTGCCAAGATAAACCTGCACATCAACTTGGCAATTATTAAATACCTGAATATTTGTCATAATCAAAATAGGGTATGACCCATAGGGTCAACAATCTGTTAAGAGGATACTTAGATACCTTATTGGGACTATTGAATAAGGGTTATGGTATCCTAAGCATAGCTTATTTGAGATTGTCAATTATTCAGATGCTAATTTTGCCAGTGGTAAAGTAGATCGAAAGAGCACTAGAGGCACTTATCATTATTTAGGACAATCTCTGGTTTCTTGGTTCTTTAAGAAATAGAACTCAATGGCACTATCCACATCTGAGGCTGAATACATAGCATCTGGGAGTTGTTGTGCTTGAACGCTTTTTATGAAGCAACAACTTATGGACTATGGATTGCACTATGACACGGTTCCCTCAAAATATGACAATACTAGGGCAATTAATATATCAAAGAACCCCATATCACATTCACGAACTAAGCATATAGAAATTAAACATCATTTTATTCGTGACCATGTACAAAAGGGGGATATGGCACTTGAATTTTTGTGCACTAATGAACAATGGACTGACATATTCACAAAACCACTTCAGAAGGATAGGTATATCCAAATGAGACGTGAATTAGACCTAATGCACAGTAGAGAAGTTGCCTACAAATATGATGGAGTCCATAAATTGAGGGTGAGCAACTTAACTTAAATGCTATGGCTCTGAATAGTTAGAACTCTAGCATTTATTTACATTCATATATTTTATGTGAGGAATACAGTTGCTATCCACAATGAACTACATGTTTATTTTGTATGGATATCTGATATCACTTACTTAGAGCATGTACTGCCTTGGATTATATTGAATTGCTTGCATGCTTGTTTGGAACGCCTTCTGCAAGATTGTTGCAGAACTTATAAATGCATGCTGATAAATAACTAGGGCTTTGTATATTGATTAACATATTGTTTTGTGCACCAAAATGACATTTTTTCAAAACATTTATGTTTCTCCACTTAAGGTTAATATAAATATATATATTTTTTACCTTAGCCCTTTTGCTGATGCCAAAAGGGGGAGAAATGTTTTAGAAAAATTGGGTAAACTGATTGCGGGGGAGAATTAACCAAGTATAATTCTTCATATTGTACCCTGCAGTGTATCTTTTATTTACCCTTGGTATATGAGCTTAAATGAAAATCTTTGATGCATATTTTTAAATGTCTTTTGTCATGTATATGCTTGAATTGACACAAATTTTTACTTTATGCATATTCTTAGGGGGAGCCTTTTAAGATTGTACCCATTTTTGCTCTTGCATTTGTCATCATAAAAAAAGGGGAGATTGATTACTTTATGAGTCTTATCCCTTTTTGTTTATGAAAAATCCAAGGTATCTCACTTGTGCATCTAGTGTTTGAATAGATAACTCTCTTAGATGGCACGTAGGGTCGAGGTACAATCAAATCCATGAGGAGCTAAAAGACCACTTAACCTAGCATATGGCATGGCAACATGAAGAGCAAAGAATGAAGACATTTCATTTTTTATTGTAATTGCATTTATGTATTGGTTTGTAATAATACATTCATGCATGATGGGAATGACAGCTTAACAAAGACCATAGACTAACCTTAAGTCCCAAAAACTTTCATGAAAAATCCCCTAACTAAAATGCCACACTCATACATATAGGGGTAAAATTTTTAAGGTCAAAATTAGGGCAAATCTTGGTTTTTCAAGGACCTCGGTCAACCAACCCTTGAATGTTATAAACGCGTCAGTCAACCGACCCTTCATATCTGGCATATTTACAAAGCCACGACCGACCAACCCAAAATGAACATAATTCCATTAGTCGACCAGCCATTATACTCAGCGATTTTTACATGCTCAGCCAACCGGCCAAAATGAACTAAAATAAGCCTTAGCCGACCGAACCTACGAAGGTTCAGAAATCGCCTTTGGCTCAGTCAACCGGCTACTTTCTCAATCGACCAAGCCTATAAAAAAATTTCAAAATACACAAAGGTCAGCTGACCGAGCCTCCCGGGAAATCAAATTTTCGCTAAAGTCAGCCGATCGACGCCTTCATTAGTCGACCGAAGCTCTCAGATTGCTTGAAAATTTTAGTGCTAAACACGATTATTTTTGTAATTAAATATTTCTAAAATTCCCACTGTTGACACTACGAGTCAAATCCGTTTTTGATAATGACAAATCACTTGGTATTTGATCTGTGCATGGAGTTTGTGAACAGGAACTACAAGAACTATATTAAGCATGCATGGAAAGATAACGAGTCATGGAAGCTTTCAAGTAAAGCTAACAAATGTTGGCAAGATCCATGGAACTCAAAGAGTACGAGAATCAAGATGCACGCGGAAAAATTCAAGAACATCTTGGGAATGGGTAAATAGAACTCATGTACTTACATTGTCATATGATTTAATTTGAGGCTCAACATGACTTAGAATGATTTTAGGATTCATGCATTTCATGTACATCATTGGGGAATTTTCATGGACTTAGAACTGTTTTTAAATCATGGAAAATATGTTTTATAAAAGACCCAAGAAAAGAAGCAAAGTAGAATTTAAAACTAGAGAAGAAAAATTGAGAAAAATGGGACTTCGGTAGCATGAACTTCACCTCAGTCGCCTGAAGAATTTCTTCAGGAGCCTTAAGATTAAGTTCGGTAGCTAGAAGAATTAATGGGAATCACAGTAAGTTGGTAGAGGCTCTTTGGTCACCTGACCTTGGAACCTTAGGCGCCTGAACCCACTCAAGAGCCTGAACTTCCTTCTTTAGGTGCCTGACCCTGTATTCCAACTTGATTTTTCAAAGGCTTAAGGAATTTCAGTCGCCTGGCCTTTCGAACTCAAGTGCCTGAACTTGCGGGAAACTTCAAAACTTGTTTTTCATTAAAAGAACTCGTGAGCTATTTCATTGATCCAACAGCTGAGATCAATTCTAAGGGTAAGACACTATATATTCTGAATATCTAAACCCTAGAAAAAAAAGCGAAGACACATAACAAGAGAAGAACACATCGTATTGCAAGATTGTAGAAAAACTTGAGCTGATTGTCTGCACGTCATTCTACTTTAATTGTCTTTGGGAAAATCTATTTCGAAAATCAAAGAGCATTCATTCATTCAAATGTACTTCAATCTAGAATTGAGGTTTGATCTTTCAAGTTATTATTCTTAAGAACTTCTCATCTCATTTCATTACGTGCTCTTGATTATCATTAGAAAAGTTTTGATCTAGAGTGTGCATATTCGTCAAAAATTTGATTTTTGAAAAGATCATTACTTGAGAAAGCTTATAACTTGGTTGATTGATTTTTGATTCAAGAGTATATAAATATACATATGTATCATTCAATTGAGCTTATTATTGAAAAATCTATTTTGATTAAAAGGTTGATCTTGAAAGTACCTATACATATACATAGTTATTCTAAACAAGATCATTACTTGATTTAAGTTGTGTGGTTGATTGAAAGGTTTGAGTCAAGTGTGTGTTTTATAAAGAAATGATATTTTAGTTATATTAATGCTTGATTAAATATCCTTGGTACTTCTAACTATATATTCTAGTGAGGGACAATTTATGAAAAACAATATACTCAAATTGTGACTGATTACTTGAAAGAAAAACTTTGTGATTTTGATTGATTTAATATTCAAGACAAGGTTTTTGTTGACAAGTTCACTTCAAATATATTTGTGCCTTTTTGCAAAGTGAACCAAGAACCCTAGTATACTCCAAAACATTTTAAATATATCTTTACTTGGGAGTTTTGGTTAAATAGAGATTTGTGTGTTGATGCATATCATACATTAAAACGATTGCATCGTTTTTCATACATTCATGAGCTTCAAGTTATATCATATGTTAATGTATTAGGAAATTGAATTGTACTCACAAGCTTTTGTTAGAAGCATTGTTTTGAGTGTTATTTCTCAGATTCTATTGTATACACGGTCCGATGTGTGAATCGGTGTGTGAGAAGAGAGTTGTATCTCTTGTAAGCAACAGAGTAGGAGGGAGTTGTGCGTCTTGTAAGTAGCGGATTGTAAGGGAAGCTCCGTCCCAATTTAAGGAATAGGGATTTAGTGAATCTTTGAGTGGTTGCTCAAGGCGAGGACGTAGGCCAAGTCGGCTGAACCTCGTAAAATTGCGTTTGTCTTCTTTCTTCCCTTTACTCTTTATTTTTCAGCACTGCATTTAAATTGTGTATATTGCATGTATAGGATGGATAGCCTTACACATACATAATTGAGTAACAAGAAGTTTTTGGTAAATATATAAGAAGGGTTTAAGAGGTAAATAAGTGCCAAAGAATTTTTTAAATACCCAATTCACCCCCCCCCCCCGCTCTTGGGATTACACCTGATTCAACATTTGGTATTAGAGCGAGTTTACATAGACTTGATAGTTAATTTGTAAAATGATCACATGGCACACGTTGGTGTAACTCCATTCGGTGAGGGACACTCATCCACTAGACCACCCATTTTCTGTGGTGTAAATTACACCTATTGGAAAAGTAGGATGAGCATATATTTATTGAACGTAGATTGGAAGGTTTGGAAAATAGTGACTAAGGGAAATCACATTCCCATGAAAGTAATTGATAAGATTAATGTACCTAAAACTGAAGATGAATATACTGAAGAGGATTGGAAGTCAGTTAAAATCAATGCCACTGCCATGAACTTACTTTTTTGTGCATTGGATGTCAATGAATTTAATAGGGTAATGGCATGTAACTTAGCTAAAGAAATTTGGGAAAAACTAGAAGTTACATATGAAGGCATTAAGGAAGTCAAGGATAGTAGGATAGACATGCTCATTAGTGAATATGAAGCATTTAAAATGATGATTGATGAATCCATACAATCCATATACACTAGATTCACACACATCAGTAACTCTTTAAAGGCTTTTGGAAAAACTCACCCTACTTATGAGTTGATCAGGAAAATACTCAGGGGATTACCTCCAGTGTGGGAAGCGAAAGCTACGACAATAGCAAAAATTGATTACCTTCTTAGCTTTGCTTTGCTTATCACCTATGAGCGGGCAATTAACGAAAGGAAAAATGAGCAAAGCAAAGCGAAGAAGGTCACTGCACTTAAGGCATCATCAAGCTCTTTAAGTGAAGGAAGCAATTCTGAAATGGATGATAACATGGCCTTGCTAATAACGAAGTTCTGGAAGTTCTTGAAGAAGAACAAAAAGTTCAATATAAAATTCTAGAACTCTAAATCGGAAAGAGGAGAGTAAAGCATGAAGAAAAAGAAGGAGGATCCACCAATATGCTACAACAGCCGAGAAGTTGGAAACATCAAGCCTAAGTGCCCCAAGCTCATAAAAGCTTCAAAGAAAAAGAAGAAGGCGCTGAAAGTCGGCTGGGATACACACAACACTAGCAGTTTAGAATCTGAATCCAGTGATGACAAGGTTGCCAATCTCTGTCTAATGGCACATGATAACCTTGAGATTTGCTTAAGATCAGCATCCTCAAAAGATAAATGGTATATGGATAACGGATGCTCACGCCACATGACTGGGGATAAAGCAAAATTCACATCCATCATACTCAAGGATGAAGGGTTTGTTACTTTTTGAGATAATGCTAAGGGAAGGATCACAGGTGTTGGTAAAGTCGATAATAATTCCTCACTCATTGTTGATGATGTTTTATCAGTTGAAGGTTTAAAGCACAATTTATTGAGCATAAGTCAACTATGTGATAAAGGCTACAAAGTATCATTTGAACATGACAAGTGCATAGTTGAACACAAAACTGATAATAAGATATTGTTCATTGCTAAGCATCATGAAAACGTATATACCACAAACATTGATAACTTAACTTTACAGAGTGTGACATGCTTATCTACTATGAATGAAATAAGATGGATTTGGCATAGGAGACTAGGACACGCAAACATGGGGTTAATCTCAAAACTAGTTAAGAAATAATTAGTTAAGGGACTGCCTAAGACTAAATTTGTGAAAGATAAAATCCGTGATGCATGCCAACTAGGAAAACAAGCAAGAACAAGCTTTAAGAAGAAGAAAGAGATCTCCACTACTAGGCCACTTCAAATGCTACACTTAGACTTATTTGGACCAAACCCAATTCAGAGTTTAGAAGGAAAATCATACGCTTTTGTCATAGTTGATGATTTCTCAAGATTCACATGGGTACTATTCTTAGGTCACAAAGATGAAGCATGTGAAAAATTTATAAACCTATGCAAGAAAGTCCAAAATGAAAAAGGATACACAATTACTAAAATTCGTAGTGATAGGGGTAGAGAATTTAAAAATCAAGGCATGGAAGACTATTGTAATTCATTAGGAATTGCCCACAATTTCTCAGCTCCTAGAACACCACAACAAAATGGTGTAGTTGAAAGGAAGAATAGGTCTATACAAGAAATGGCCAGAACTATGCTTAACAAACATAAATTACCTAAATACTTCTGGGCCGAGGCAGTGAATACCGCCTGCTATGTGCTAAATAGAGTTCTAATTAGACCATCACTTAATAAGACTCCTTTCGAATTATGGAATGGCCATAGACCAAACATATCATATTTTCATGTCTTTGGTTGTAAGTGTTTTGTGCTTAGAGACAATGAGCTTCTAGGAGAGTTTAATATGAAATCAGATGAAGGTATCTTCCTAGGGTATGCTTTAGATAGTAAAGCTTATAGAGTGTATAACAAACGAACATTGACGGTCATAGAATCTATTCATGTAGTATTTGATGAGTCAAATCCCTTCTCCAAAAGAACAGATGAAGATAAAATTGAATTAAACAAGGAAATAGAAGAACTTTCAATTGAGAATGATTCAGAAAAAAAAAAATGAACTTAAAGAACCATTCATTGAAATTGATCAAACTACAAATGAGGTTAATGAACCACCTAGAAAATGGAAATACATAAAGAATCATCCCATAGATCAAATAATAGGTGAACCATTATGTGGAGTAGCCACTTGCTCCTCTCTTAGGAACATGGTTAGTCATTTGGCATTTCTGTCTCAAGAAGAACCTAAGAATGTGAGTGAAGCTATATAGGATGAATCTTGGGTGTTGTCCATACAAGAAGAATTAAATCAATTTGAAAGAAACAAAGTATGGACTTTAGTTCCCAAACTAGAGGATACGTCAATCATAGGGACCAAATGGATATATAAGAATAAGAAAGATGAACATGGAGTAGTTGTGAGAAATAAGGCTAGATTAGTAGCTCAGGGATATAATCAAGAAGAAGATATAGACTTTGAAGAAACATTTGCCCCTGTAGCTAGGATGGAAGCTATACGAATGTTTTTAGCATATACAGCTTTTAAGGATTTCAAGCTATATCAAATGGACGTCAAAAGTGCATTTTTAAATGGCTATATAAATGAAGAAGTGTATATAGAACAACTCTCAGGCTTTGAAAACCATAAGAATCCAGATCACGTGTATAGATTGCTGAAAGCCTTGTACAGTTTAAAGCAAGCTCCTAGAGCTTGGTATGAAAGGCTAAGCGGTTTTCTATTAGAAAAAGGATTTATAAGAGGAAAGATAGATACAACCCTGTACATAAAGTCTAAGAAAGATGATATTCTCCTAGTGCAAGTATATGTAGATGACATCATATTTGGTGCTACAGATAAAGAATTTTGTAATGAATTTGCCAATACCATGCAAAATGAATTTGAGTTGAGCATGATGGGTGAACTAAACTTCTTCCTAGGACTTTAGATCAAACAAGAAAATTATGGAATATTCATAAATCAATCAAAGTACATTAGAGACTTACTCAAAAATTTTAATATGGAAGACGAAAAAATACTAGGTGCACCTATGAGCGCTTCATTGAAATTAGACAAAGATGAATAAGGTATACTTGTAGACATCAAGCTATATCATGGAATGATAGGTGGCTTGTTATATCTGACTGCCAGTAGATCAGATATGATGTTTAGCGTATGTTTGTTGCACAAGATTTTAATCTGCTCCAAAAGAGTCTCATTTGCTATCTATTAAACGGATACTTAGATATCTGATAGGAACCGTGGACATTGGGTTATGGTATCCTAAGTACACATCCTTTGAGATTCTTAGTTATTCAGATGCTGATTTTGCAGGTAGCAAAGTGGATAGGAAGAGCACTAGTGGTACTTGTCATTTCTTAGGACACTCCTTGGTCTCTTGGTTTTCCAAGAAACAAAATTCAGTTGCTCTTTCCGTAGCTGAGGCTGAATACGTAACGGCAGGTAGTTGTTGTGCTCAAACGCTTTATATGAAGCAACAACTGAAGGATTTTGGATTAAGTTATGAAAAAATCCCTATAAGATGCGATAATACGAGTGCAATAAATATATCAAAGAATCCCATATTACATTCACGAACTAAGCACATAGAAATACGACATCACTTTCTTCGTGACCATGTGCAAAAAGGGGATGTAACACTAGAGTTTGTATGCATGAATGAACAATGGGCAGATATATTCACGAAACCACTTCCAGAGGATAGGTTTATCCAAATTAGGCGTGAATTAGGTCTCATGCATTGTCGAGAGGTCGCTTAGAATCATGTTAGATGATATAATTCAAGGGGAGCAACATCATTTACGATATAATCACTTGGTATTGCATTAATCAACAATTGGACACATTCAAAACCTTAAGATCTCTAAGGGGAGAAGAACATAAGGGTGCATCTACTCATGTTTCTATTTGTTTACACCTTTTTGTTGATGTCAAAAGGGGGAGAAAATTTGGAAGCAAAAATAATACAATGGAACTAAAGGGGGAAAAACAATTGGTTGATGTCATGGTTGAAACATCATAAGCATATTTATTATGAGCATATTTCATAACTCATTTGAATTTAGGCTAAACATTCGTGTATGAACATGAGCATATTGTAATTCATTAATTATTTGATGCATTAATTGAGGGAGAGCCTTTTTAGGTGTAACCCATTATATATTTTTGCTTGTGCATTTGTCATAATCCAAAAGGGCAACATTGTTGACTCTATAAGTCCAATCCATTTTTGATAATGACAAATCACTTGGTATTTGATCTGTGCATGGAGTTTGTGAACAGGAACTATAGGAACTATATTAAGCATGCATGGAAAGATAACGAGTCATGGAAGCTTTCAAGTAAAGCTAACAAATGTTGGTAAGATCCATGGAACTCAAAGAGTATGAGAATCAAGATGCAAGCAGCAAAGTTCAAGAATATCTTGGGAATGGGTATATAGAACTCATGTACTTACATTGTCATATGATTTAATTTGAGGCTCAACATAACTTAGAATGATTTTAGGATTCATGCATTTCATGTACATTATTAGGGAATTTTCATGGACTTAGAAATGTTTTTAAATCATGGAAAATATGTTTTATAAAAGACCCAAGAAAAGAAGCAAAGCAGAATTTAAAACTAGAGAATAAAAATTGAGAAAAATGGGACTTCGGTAGCCTAAACTTCACCTCAGTCACCTGAAGAATTTCTTCAGGAGCCTGAAGATTAAGTTCGGTAGCTAGAAGAATTAATGGGAATCACAGTAAGTTGGCAAGGGCTTTTCGGTCGCCTGACCTTGGAACCTTAGGCGCCTGAACCCACTTCAAGAGCCTGAACTTCCCTCTTTAGGCACCTTTATTCCAACTTTATTTTGCAAAGGCTTAAGGAACTTTGGTCGCCTGGGCTTTCGACCTCAGGCGCCTGAACTTGCGGGAAACTTCAAAACTTGTTTTTTATTAAAAGAACTCGCGAGCTATTTCATTGATCCAACAACTGAGATCAATTCTAAGGGTAAGACACTATATATTTTGAATATCTAAACCCTAGAAAAAAGCAAAGACACACAACAAGAGAAGAACACATTGTATTGCAAGATTGTAGAAAAACTTGAGCTGATTGTCTGCACGTCATTCTACTTTCATTGTCTTTGGGCAAATCTACTCTGAAAATCAAAGGGCATTCATTCATTCAACTGTACTTCAATCTAGTATTGAGGTTTGATCTTTCAAGTTATTATTCTTAAGACCTTCTTATCTCATTTCATTACGTGCTCTTGATTATCGTTAGAAAAGTTTTGATCTTGAGTGTGCATATTTGTATAAAAATTGATTTTTGAAAAGATCATTACTTGAGAAAGCTTATTTAACATGGTTGATTGATTTTTGATTCAAGAGTATATAAATATACATATATATCATTCAATTGATCGTATTATTGAAAAACCTATTTTGATTAAAAGGTTGACCTTGAAAGTACCTATACATATACATAGTTATTCTAAACAAGATCATTACTTGATTTAAGTTGTGTGGTTGATTGAAAGGTTTGAGTCAAGTGTGTGTTTTCTAAAGAAACGATATTTTAGTTATATTAACGCTTGATTAAATATCCTTGGTACTTCTAACTATATATTCTATTGAGGGATAATTTCTGAAAAACAATATACTTGGTTTGTGATTGAATACTTGAAAGAAAAAACTTTGTGATTTTGATTGATTTAATATTCAAGACAAAGTTTTTGTTAACAAGTTCACTTCAAATATATTTGTGCCTTTTTTCAAAGTGAACCAAGAACCCTAGTATACTCCAAAACATTTTAAATATATCTTTACTTGGGAGTTTTGGTTAAATAGGGATTTGTATGTTGAAGCATATCATACATTAAAACGATTGCATCCTTTTTCATACATTCATGAGCTTCAAGTTATATCATATGTTAATGTATTAGGAAATTGAATTGTACTCACAAGCTTTTGTTAGAAGCATTGTTTTGAGTGTTATTTTTCAGAATTTATTGTATACACGGTTCAGTGTGTGAACCGATGTGTGAGGAGAGAGTTGTATCTCTTGTAAGCAGTGGAGTAGGAGGGAGTTGAGCCTCTTGTAAGCAGCGGATTGTAAGGGAAGCTCCGCCCCCATTTAAGGAGTAGGGATTTAGTGAATCCTTGAGTGGTTGCTCAAGGTGAGGACATAGGCCAAGTTGGCTGAACCTCGTAAAACTGTGTTTGTCTTCTCCCCTCCCTTTACTCTTTATTTTTCAGCACTGCATTTAAATTGTGTATATTGCATGTATAGGTTGGATAACCTTACACATACATAATTGAGTAACAAGAAGTTTTTGGTAAATATATAAGAAGGGTTTAAGAGGTAAATAAGTGCCAAAATTTTTTTTAAATACCTATTTCACCCCCCCCCCCTCTCTTGGGATGACACCTGATTCAACACCCACCATGTCCCTAATGGTCATAATTTCTAGGAATTCTATATATACCCCTTCATAAAGCTTGATTAGGCAATTTTGATTAGCAAAGAAATCCTTTGAAAATATTTTGTGCTACTCCTGTTATTTTCTCACATACAAGCTTTCTTTTCACTCACTTTTAGATACTTGTTTGTATAATTTTTTAGAAAGATAGCATTATACTCATCTTCTTCATTTGCATATTTATTGCAACTTAAAGTTAGATTGAGTATTCATTCTTGTGAGCATTATTCATTCATTTCAAACCTTATACACTCACTCATTCTTGTATTGTTGAACATTGAACATCGATTTTTAGAGAGTAAGCTTGAGTTGTTCACATAGTATTTGATTCATAAATATTTCTTGGGAAGACTCTCTATTGCTTTTGAATCTTTGCATACTCATTTCAAGATTCAAAGGCTTGCATTGTGTGGTTGGAAAAAAAATTTTGGCAAGCTACACCCTAATATCTCTCTCACTTAATATTTGAAAAACATCTCTTGAGATATTGTTTGGGCTCTTAAATATCTTTTGATAATACACTTAGTGAGCATTATTTATTGAATCAAAGATCATACTCTCGCACACACACACACACACACACACACACATATATATATATATATATATATATTACCTTTTTGGGATTTTTCATATAAACTACAAAATCTCCATTGAGCTTTATCTCCCATCATACAAGAGTGTATTGAGCTTCATTTTGTACATCATTTTGTTGTTGTAGAAGCACCTCATTTATACACAAAACTTTTATCTTCTTTGTATTCCTTGTGTGAGATCGTCAGAAGAAGAAGGCACTAACCTGTAAGGTGCACCGGTGTGGCTCAAGCCCGATTGGGTGAGCTTGGAGCACCAACCTATAAGGTGTTGTTGTAGGTTGTGGCGCAGCCCCAGAATTTGAGTTGGGGAGTCTCTGCCCCATAAGGAGAGACTGTAAACAGCATCGCTCCAACTGGTTTAGTGAGCATTTAGTGAATCCTTTTGCTGGTTAGCTTGAGGCGGGGACGTAGGCACTGTGGTCGAACCTCGATAACAAATCACTGTGATTTTTGGTGTAATCCCAAGAACAGGGGTGAATTGGAGATTTTAAAATTTCTAGGTCAAGTGTACTATTTTTGATAGCCACAATCAGTATAACAAAACCTAGGGTCTTTTCTAATCAATTGTAAATCCAGTAAATATATGAGCATTTGAATGATTTACATAGATATCATAATTCTGGTATATCTCAATCATACATAGATTAATATTTAAAATGCACAAATAATAATATCAGCAGATAAATGTAAGTATGCAAATACTGGAATATAAAGAGTGTAAGGGAAGAGTGGCACGCAGTTTTTATCGAGGTTCGGCAACAGTGCCTACATCCTTGCATCAAGCCAACCAACTTGAGGATTCACTAAAATGCTCACTTGCCAGGCGGAGTGATGCCGTTTACAACCTCTCCTTATAGGATGGAGACTCTCTCGTTCACTTGCTGGGCAGAACCAAACCTACACCTTATAGGACGGTGCTTCCTAACTCACTTAACCATGCTTGAGCCACACCTATGCACCTTATAGGATAGTGCATTCCTCTTCCGACCACACGCGGGGAATGCAACAATATGAAAGTTTTTGTGTACAAATGTAATGCTTATACAACAAGCAAGGGATGTACAAAATAAAGCTCAATACACTCTTGTATAATGGGAGATTAAGCTTAAATAGAGTTAACATGATATCTCTTAAAAAAATGTATATATGTAAGAGAATGTGTGAGAGTATTATAAAATGATCTTTGATTCAAGATATATAATGTTCACTAAGTTTATTATCAAAAGATCTCTAGAACCCAAATAATATCTCAAAATTTTTTTCAAATAAGAAGTTTGAGAGCTATTAGGGTTTAGCTTGCCAAAAATATATTTCAAATAGCACACAATACAAACCTTTGAATCATGCAACGAGAATGTAAAGATTCACAAGCTATAGTGAGTCTTCCCAAAAATATTTATGAATCAAATAATATGGGAAGAACTCAAGATTACTCTCTAAAAATTAATTTCAAAGATGAATGTATGAATGAGAGTGTAAGGTTTGAAATGTATGTGAAATGCTCTCAAGAATGAGTACTCAACCTCTCTTCAAGTTACAATCAATGTGTAAGTGAAGGAGATGAGTTTAATGCTCTATTTCAAACTGGATTTTGCAAAAAAGTATAAGAAAGAGAGTGAAATGAATGCTTGTTTGTGGGAGCATAACAAGAATAGCACAAAATATTTTGTGAGAATTTTTTTGCTAATTAAAAGTGCTAATCAAGCTTTAAGATGGGCTATATATACAATTCCAAAAAATTATGATCGTTAGGGACACAATGGGAATTTTAGAAACGTTTAATTGTGAAAATAATTGTGTTTAGCGCAGAAAAGATTGCGCAACTTGAGAGGGTCGGACAACTGGTGAAGGCATCGGTTAGCCGACCGGCCACCAGTCAAATGTTAGCCTACCCGAGAGGGTTGGTCGACCGTGCAAGCCACCGGTTGGTTGACCTATGTAAATTTCAAATTTTTAGTGAGCCTCGGTTGGCTGGGCAAGGTGCCGATCAGTTGAGCCAAAGGCAAATTCCAAGCTTTCGTAGTTCGATCGACTGAGGCTCAACTCAGTTCATTTTCATCGGTTGAATGAGCATTAGAAATTGCTAAGAGTTCATGGCCGGTCGATTGGAAATCTTAAGGGAAATATTGGTTGTCAGCCGAGGCCTACTAAACTGACCAGAAATGAAGGATCCGTCGAATGAGGCATTTATAACGCTCAAGGGTCAGTTGACAGAGGTCATTGAAAGTCCAAGTTTTTGCCCTGATTTGTCCTTAAAAAATTCACCCCTATATGTATGAGTATGCTTTTTTATTTAAGGGATTTTTCATGAAAGGTTTTGGGATCTAAGGTCAGTTTATGGTCGTGTAGAAGAATGAAGATGCAAGCGTCAAGTCCAAGATCTTCATGGGAATGGGTATTTAGAAATTGAATGTATTTACACATATTGTATAATGAAATTTGAAGCTCAAATATGACCTTAGATTGACCATAGGACCTCCTTGTAACATGGAAAATATTTTTTATAAACATCCTAACTTATACAAATGTTTTTAAATGGTTTTGAAGTTAAAAGAAGGCAAAAACTAATTTTTACAAAGGGGTTAGTCAACCGGCCAGTTGATCGAACAGTAAAATGATCAATTTTCTTAATCAATTTTCTTAAAGGGTGCTCAACATGAAAGTTATGGGATGTTCTCTTAGCTTTTTGTTGAGACTAGGAATGTCCAATTTTGAATCGTATAGAAAAGATTATGGCCAAAACACTGAAAGGTGTACATAGTAGAAAAATTCCCTTCATGTTTCTTACGTCACATTGATGGGAATTTGGAGTCATATAGTAAAATTTATATCCAAAACACTGAAGGTCGCTTACGCAGAACGTCAATTTCTTTTAAATAAATTGATCCAATGGCCATAAATCCATCTAAGGCCGAGAACTCTTATAAAATTAACCTAGAAATCCTAGTGCCTCACTTTTTGCATAATATTGGGAGACTTGAACATTCTTGCATATCTCTTGAGAAATTTTGAATACTCTTGCTAAGAATCATTGCCTGCACTGCAAATAACACACTTTCACTTGGGCAATCGCATATTCAAGATATAAGCAAATACACGTGTTACTTCAGCTAAATCTAGGTTTGATCTTTAGGTTTGGAAAAATAGCTTATTGATCTTTCAATTTTTTATTAATCGATCATCTTCTCCATTATTCATTTATTGAAAAATCTTTTTGCGAGTAAGAAACTTATTTTCCCATAGTTATTTTTTTGGAAAATCTTTTGGGAATAACTTTCTAAAGTTTGAATCCTTGTGATATTCAAAGTTGTATTTTTATTCAAAGAGATCTATCCTATTGGTGCAAAAAGTATTTGAAAAATACTATTTAAATCTTTAAAATATTCAAAGTCACATTTTTATTCAAAGATTTAATTGTACGAGTTATTTGATAGCAAGAACTTATATCCGCATAATATTCAAAGATCTTTTCATCTCACAAACTTATTCTTGAATGTTCATTCTGAGAGATTGGAATTATTTGATTGCAAATACTAAGAGCCTCTAAATACATATCCTTGAGGAATATTATTTTTGGAACATAGTGTTTAAATCTTTGCAATATTCAAGGTCGTATATTTATTCAAAGATTCAACTTGAAAAATTATTGATAGCAAGAACATAAATCTGCATATTATTAAAAATTATTTTTGAAAGGATCTTATTTTCTAATCTTGCATAAAGTATTCTGGAACCGAATCATACGTTTCTCCAAAGCATTTATTTATAAAATCATTTTTGGGAGATATTGATTTAAAAGGTAAATTTATGAAGCATAACATTCATATAACGATTTTATCATTACATACATACCAAGGTTCAAGTTTTATCATATGAATATGTCTTAGGAATTTTTATTGTACTCATTAGCTTGTTCAGAATCATTTGAGTGTTCAGGAATTTCATCTATTTAATGTATTGACGGTTCAGGTTGTGAATCGGGAAGGAGGAAGTTATGCCTCGTTTAAGCAGTGGGGAAGGAGGAAGTTGTGTCTCGTGTCAGCAACGGAGTAGGAGGAAGCAGCGCCTCTTGTAAGCAGTGGAGTAGGAGGAAGTTGTGCCTCTTGTAAGCAACAGGTTTGTAATGGGAAGCTCCGCCCCAGTTAAAGGATCGGATTAGTGCAATCCTTGGGGGTTTTGCCCAAGGCGAGGCCGTAGGCCTGGTTTGGTTAAACCTCGTTAAAAATTCGGTGTCTGCGCTCTATCTCTCTATCTCTCTTTATATTTCCCCACTTATATTCATATTATATTTGCGGTGCATGTGTTAAATATTGATATATTTGAATATCTAAATTATGTGAGAATAATTGGGTAATACTAAATTAATTGAGATATCCACGGATTAAATCAATCAAGTTGTATAATACTAAAATCAGTGTGTATCCAAATTTGTACTTGTAAGTTTGGGTTTTCAATTAAGGATTGAAGTACCAAAATATTTTTAAATACCCAATTCACCCCCCCCCCTCTTGGGATTACACCTAAATTAACAATTGGTATCAGAATCTTGTTGCACTAGACTTAAACGTTTTTGTAAAAGATCTCGATGGTTTACATCGGTGTAACCCCATTCGGCGAGGGACGATATTATCTTAGTCCTCCAATATTTTACGGTGAAAATTTTTTGGCTTAGAAACTAAAAATGAGTGTTTTTATAAAATCAAATGACTTGAAGGCCTGGTAGGTAATAGTTAAAGGAATTTGTGTGTCTACAAATGAAAATGATACTAGTTTAATACATGCAAATTCAAATGCCATGGATATGCTTTATTGTGCTTTAGATTCTAATATTTTTCATGAATTTATGGCATGTGCACGTGCAAGAAATAGTTGGGAAGAACTTGATAAGAAGTATGGAGAAACCCATGAGAAAGAAACTGCTACTCTGGAAATGTCAAGTTCAAATGATCAAGAGGTGGCAAATTGTAAACAAAATGAGTTAGTCAAGGAGGAGGAATATGTATCTTAGCCTATTTCATATAATGATTCATTTATTGATTCATGTGATGATTTTGTGATAAATCTTGCGATAAATCTTATGAAAAATCATGTGATGGATCTTGCATTATATTATGTAATGAATCATGTGATAAATCATTTGTTGATAATTCTAATAATGATTCATGCGGTGTCCCTTGTGACAATATTGCTATTGATGCATGCAATAATTCAAATGATGGATATTATGACAACTCTTGTAACGAATCATGTGTGGAATCATTTGTTGATGATTCCGTTAATAATGCATGTAATGTTTCATGTGATGTGTAATGTAATAAATTTTATGTTGAATAACGTGTTGAATTATATAATGAAAGCCTGCCTTCACATGGAGATATGGAAAAAGCCTTAGTTAAAATGCATAAGCTTCGAGCTATGATATCTAAGAAGAAAATGTGTTTGAAAAATGAAAATGAAAGGATTGCTAAACAATTAGAGGAAATAAAAGATTATCATGCTATTCCAAAAACGAAGAAAATCATGAAGATTCTGAAGATCACTTGTTTAGATAAAAAAATAGATGAACATCTTGAAACAATTTCCAGGGTTACAAGTGAAAATAGTTCAAAGAAACCCTTAAGAGTTAAAAGAAATTATATTTCCAAAAAGGGTTCGGATGTATCTCAAAAATTCCATAGCTATGTCTCATTAAGCAAGAAGAAAAGAAATAAGCATACTTTCCCCAAAATATACAAAACTTGCTTATTTTGTAAAATGAAAGGGCATACCCGATATAAGTGTCCATTTAGAGGTGTTCGAGACAAAGATAAGAAAATGACATGGGTAATCAAGAAAGGTTCCATTTGGAATTACATGATCATTTTATTCTTTCTTTGTTCTAAGGACTAGTTATAGGGTAGGTAATGACTAAAAGTTTAGAATCTTGCAAAATTAGTATATGCACTTACTATATAAAATTTTAAGTACTAAGAATCTTGGAAAAGCAAGTTAATATGATTTCTTATAAGTAATTTAACCAATCTAAACTTAATGAATATATACATCATAATGATCAGGTAAGATATAAAATATTGGTTAAAGCATGCCAACTTCGATTTGTTCAAAGTAAAAGGTTGAAAGCTTAACTAACTAAAATATCAGGAACCTTATATCTTTGCAATGAGTAACATAAATCATAATATTGAAGAATAAATCCACTTCCAAATGGATTAAAGCATCGTTGTTTAGCGAATAATTCTTATTGCTTAACCCATGCTTAAATATTAAAATCTTAAGTTAAGCATATCATGTCCATTGCATAAAACTAAGCCTTAGGAAATAAATCATATACTAAGCATCATCTAATCCTAAACTCATCCTTGGAGCCTTAAATGCCAAAATCAGTCATCACTCTAGCCACAAGCACTAATAATCATAAATTCCATATCTATCAAGTGCTTATTAAAAGACATCATATTATAATCAAATCAAGGGCATTCTCTAAAGAAATCAAATTGATTATCAAGACATTTTTAATAAATATTCCCTTTGTGCCTAAAATGTAAAATTCCCTAATTTTGATTTATAATTAAGTCATTTCCTCCACAAGAAATCTTTACCATACCATGTGTAACGACCTGCTTAATTTTACCATTATTTTTTCACCAATATCATAAATCAGGAAAATCATAATCAATCTGAACCCGTGGGTACCAGGGATACATCAGAAATACAACACGGAAGCCTATGCAACAGTAAACGTAAAATCATATTCATATCAAAACACCAACAACACAATACCAAAGTTTACTACATCCATCACATAATTACATACATATATAAATATCCAAAAACTAGTCCTAGGGTCGTCATCCAAAAATCCCTCTGACCATAGCAAAAAACTTACCCTTCAGATAGGGTAGGTCAGCTATTACTAGCGCTGCAGAGCTTTATACGCTCCTCTATCTGGGGCCCCTGAAATGATCATATAATTTGGGGTGAGACACCTCTTAGTAAGGGAAATAAACTAATATCAGTGTGTGGCAACATGAGTATTTTCGTGTTATACATATAATAGGACATTAGTAATCCCAATAAAACCTATACGTATCATATCTGAGAAAACTTATGTAAACATAACATGGTATAATACTAGTTTCCATACATATAAACCATCTCATAATATTGTACATAGAAAATATCCTAAAAGGTTAGTTGGCTGTTGTCATGTCTTACCCCCATATGATTGGGTTGTGTGGCCCAAAGGCGGGACCTAACAATGGTTGGCCGACTACTGCCAAGTCAAAAATAAAGTCTGTAAGTATGATGGGTTTGCCAGAACTGATCCGTACACCAGGGGCACTAACACCACATCGACTATCCATCCTCATGCTGCCCTGTATGACAGCGATAACACAAATATCATAGTGATCGTGATCATATAGCAATGGTACGGTGTTCTAAGTAGCCTAAACCAAACTAACCAGGTTCTAATAACATATAACATATAACATATTTATAAATAATGATACATGGCTAATACATAATCGTCTATGACATGTTAATATTTTCATATCATTTTACATAACATATAAAAATGTGGCCCATACGTAATTATTTCATACAAGTTTTCTCGGCCCGTACGCCGACATATCATAAAAATTCCTCGGCCCGTACGCTGATATATCATAAAAATTCCTTGGCTTGTACGCCAGCATATCATATAAATTTCCTCAGTCCGTACGTCAATATATCATATAAATTTCCTCTTCTCGTACGCCAGTATATCATATAAAACTCAATTTGAAAACCCTTGTATCATCATATCATTACCATAGTAAATTTTACTTATGCCACACAAAATAGGTATATTTCACATTTAAATCACATCTTTTTTCACAGCAGTATTTCCCAAACATAATACTACAATATACTAATTTTTTTGAAATTAAATGTTGTAAAATAATAAATATATTTTCATAAAAATTCTAACTTAATTTATCCCCTTACCTGATTTCTATAAAGCCTTTACGATAACCAGTATAGCACCTGTAGGGTTCCCCATTCAACACATTGAAATCAACATTTCTCATAACAGAAAGTCAGTATTTCTACGCGTACTATTTTTTCTACAACTGTAGGGAAGGCAGAAACTAAATAAAAAACCTTTCCTATGAATTTGGAATAGATTCCAACTTAGCCCCACCAACGATCCACTCCAGCAGGGTTAAAGAGAACTCTCCTAGGAGTTTCGTGGTGGCCTTAGATCTTCGAACCAGCGAAAATCCGGCCCATGAACTTAGAGAGAAGGAGTGGAAACTGAAGAGGAGAGAGAAAGAGAGAGAGAGAGAATTTCTACACAAAAAAATCAGCTGAAAAATCGCATTTAGGGCTATTTATACACTGGCCTTCGTCGATGAGTCACGTCACCTCGTCGGCAAGATCACAAAGGAAGTTCGTCGACGAACACTTGCTTCTCGTCGATGAAATTCAGAGATGGGAAAATAGTCTTTCGGTACTTTCTCGTCAACGAAACAGGCCCTCGTCGACGAACTCCCTGTTCGTCGACGAGACCTGCTGTCCCCACCTATACAATTCTCGTTTCCTCCCTTTTTATTATTTAAATACCATAATTTTTTGAATCATTACATTCTTCCCTCCTTATTAAAATTTTGCCCTCAGAATTTACCATCCATACAATTCTCCATCCCTTAAAGAAAAGCGGTCTACTTATTTTATTACCTACCCTCACTTATGGCGGAGGAATACCGTGGTTACATTCTTAGCTCTGGGAGACTACATATACAAAATAAAATTCTCCCACAACCAAAATTCTATTTACTAAGTTATTGCATACATCACTAACCTGCAAAAGAAAACATTACATGACTACTTATGTTTTACCTAATTATAGTTGAACCTCACTGAATAAATTTGGATATCTCTACCTTATCTGCTCCTCGAGTTCCCAAGAAGCTTCCTCTATTGCATGATTTCTCCACAAGACTTTCCCCAGAGGAATCTTCTTATTACATAATTCTTCTTCCTTCCTGTCAAGAATCTGTATTGGCACCTCCTCATACACTAGTGAATCATCGAGCTCTAATTCACCATAACTGATTACGTGAGAAGGGTCTAGGACGTATTTCCTCAACATGGAAATGTGAAATACGTCGTGAATCTTGGACCTCACAGGTGGAAAAGCTAGCCTGTACGCAACCGGCCCCACTTTCTCTAAAATCTCGAATGGGCCAATGAACCTAAGGCTAAGTTTACCTTTCTTCCCAAACCACATAACTCCTTTTAATGGAGCTATTTTCAAAAATACATGGTGGTCACTGATATGAAACTAGTTTCTTGCGGCGGTTATCGGCATAACTCTTCTGTCGGCTCTGAGCTACACTGATTCTATCTCTAATGAACCGAACCTTATCATATGCTTGTAGTACTAACTATGGTCCCACAACACGTCGCTCACCCATCTCATCCCAATATAAAGGAGAATGACATCTCCTACCATAAAGTGCCTCAAATGGTGTCATGCCAATGCTGGTATAACTATTATTGTACCCAAATTCCACCAGCAGCATAAACTGAGTCCAACTACTCTCAAAATCTAGCACGCATACTCGATGCATATCTTCTAGTATCTGAATTGTCCTCTAAGTCTACCCGTCTGACTGAGGATGGAATGTCATGCTAAAAGACAACAGAGACCCTAGAGCCTTATGCAAGCTCCTCCAAAAACGTGACGTGAAACGCTGGTATCGATTTGATACTATAGATACTGGCATGTCGTGAGAATAGACTATCTCCTGAATATAAATCTTTGCCAGTCTGTCCATGGAGTAGCTAATCTTGATGGGAAGGAAATGGGCGGTCTTAGCCAAACGATCCACAATCACCCATATTGCATTCTAGCCATACAATGCCGACGGCAGCCCTGAAACAAAATCGATAGATATGTGATCCCATTTCCATTCTGGAATAAAAAGTAGCTGCAACTAGTCTGCCGACCTCTGGTGCTCAGCTTTTACCTACTGGTACGTCAAACACTGTGCTACATATTCAATGATTTCTTTCTTCTTACCACTCCACCAATAAGACTCTAGCAAATCCCTATATATTTTCGTGCTGCCGGGATGTATAGTGTATAAAGATCTGTGAGCCTTTTCTAAGATGGTCTTTCTGATGTCAGCGTCAATAGGATCACATAATCTAGAATGGAACCACAAAACCCCGTCATCTGTGATACTAGATTCCTCTCCCGAGCCACTCTGTACTCCGACCAGTACCTCTGCTAATTCTGGATCATCTTTTTAAGCAGCTTTAATCCTTTCCTGCAAAGTAGGCCGCACCACTAAACTAGCAATACATGCCTGAGAACCACTCTCGACCAACTCTATGTTGAGTCTCTATAGATCCATCTTGATCGGATATTGAATTTCTATAGCTATTAGCGCTGGTCCCACAGACTTCCTACTCAACGCATCAGCCACCACGTTTACTTTCCCTAAGTGGTAACTGATAGTGCAGTCAAAATCTTTAATAAGCTCTAACCACCTTCTCTGCCTCATATTCAGTTCCTTCTGAGTGAAAAAGTACTTTAAACTCTCATGGTCGGAGAATATTTCACACCGTTCACCATACAGATAATGCCTCCAAATCTTCAATGCATATACTATTGCAGCCAATTCGAGATCATGAGTAGGGTAGTTCTTTTCATACTTTTTCAATTGCCTGGAAGCATACGCAACCACACTATCATTCTGCATTAATACATAGCCAAGACCTTTCAAGAACGCATCACTATAGATAACATAACCCTTCAGCCTCTAACAGGATGATCAACACTGGTGCTATGACAAGTCTTTGCTTCAATTCCTAAAAACTCTGCTCACGGCTATCATCCCACTCGAACCTAATGTTCTTCCTAGTCATTCGTGTCAAAAGCCTTGATAATGCTAAGAATCCCTCAACAAAACAATGGTAATACCCAGCTAGCCCCAAGAAACTCCTAATCTAGCAGACGTTCCTCGGTCTAGCCCAATTCACTACTACATCAATCTTACTAGGATCCATAGAAATTCCATCCTCTAAAATGACATGCCCTAGAAACACCACCTTCTCAAGCCAGAATTTACATTTACTAAACTTAGCATATAACTTATTTTACTTAAGTGTCTGTAGAACTTGCCTCAAATGCATCTCATGCTCCTCACAACTCTTTGAATAGACCAGTACATCATTAATGAAAACAACAATAAACTTGTCTAAATATTGGTGAAAGACTCTATTCATCAAGTCCATAAATACAACCGGAGCATTCGTCAGACCAAAAGGCATAACGAGGAATTTATAATGCCCATATCTTGTCCAAAAGGCCATCTTCGAGACATCTTCTGCTTTCACTTTCATCTGATGGTAGCTTGATATGAGGTCAATCTTGGAATATATCCGTGTGCCTTGGAGCTGATCAAATAAATCATCTATATGGGGTAGAGGATATTTGTTCTTGATCGTCACTTTATTAATTTCCCTATAATCTATACACATCCTCATGGACCCATCTTTCTTATTCACAAATAGCACTGGAGCTCCCCACGGAAATACACTAGGTCGGATAAAACCCTTATCAAGCAAATCTTGCAATTGATTCTTTAATTCTGCCAACTTTGTTGGCGCCATTTGGTACGGTTCTTTAGAGATCGACGTTGTACCTGGAAGCAGATTAAAATGAAAATCTAACTCTCGATTGGGTGGCGAGCTTGACAATTCATCTAGAAAGACATCTGTAAACTCCTTTACTACCAGCGTACTAGTGAGATTCAACTCATTCTTTGAAATTTCCTTCACAAATGCCACGAATCCCTGACAACCACTCAAGAGTAGTCTTCTTGCCTAAATAGCTGAAACTAACTAAGGTGGAGATTGCACTCGCGATCCTACAAACTTGAATTCTGGTCTTCCTGGAGGTCTAAATATCACTTCTTGTGAATGACAATCTATACTGGAAAAATTAGCTGCTAGGCAATCTATGCCAAATATTACGTCAAACCCATGCATGTCCAGCACTATCAAATTAGCACACAAAATCTTCCCCTGGATATCAACTAGATAGCCTCAGAGCACCCTACTACACCTCACTGCTGACCCGGTCGATGTAGATACTAACAATCCCGTGTCTAATAACTGTGTTTCTGCCCTACATAATCTAATGCACTCCATAGATACGAACGAGTGTGTTGCTCCCGAATCAAATAATACAATAACTTTAAAAGAAAGAATACTAACGATACCTATCACCACGTCGCCGTTAGTCTCAGCATCACCCGACGTCAACGCAAAAACTCTGGCTGGGCCATATTCCTCTGCTGGTCCCCATATGGCGCCTGATAGCCTCCCTGGTACAGTCTGCAAGCAGGAGCAATATCTAGTGGTAAAGGGCAGTCTTGCACCAGATGTCTCTATCTACCACTGCGATAGCAAACAGCTCATCCTATTCGACACTCTCCTGAGTGTCTCCTCCCACAAGTTTGACAGATAGGAGGATTCTGCACCGCCTGAACCTCACGACCTCCAGTCTCCTACCTTTGTCCTCTTCCATAGTTTCCTCTCCTCCACTAACCCTGCTTAGGACCTGACTAAAAGCCTAAAGGCGTAGATCTCTTCTTCTGTCCCTGCTCCTCTATGACTATACGCTCGCTAATCTTAGCCAAGGCTGCTCTATCGACTAGCTCAGTAAATCCTATATCTTCCGCACTACTACCTGCTTGAATTTTCCTTGCCTCAATCCTCTCTCAAACTTTCTTGGCTTCTTTACCTTATCATAAACAATATACGGAGCAAAGTGAGATAGATCAATAAACCACGCCACATACTACTAGACTGACAGCTATCCCTACTTCAGATTCAAGAACTCTTCTACTTTAGCTTCCCTGACAGTGGCTGGGAAATATCTCTCAAATAATAATTCTTTAAACCGGTCCCATGTCATGGCTATCAGTGTGGACCTCTGCTGCTCCACAAGTCTCATAGCAGTCCACTGCCTCTTGGCCTCCTTTGTCAGTTTATAGGTGGCGAAGAGGACCCTTTGTTCCTCTGTACACTATAACATAACCAAGACTTTCTTAATCTCCTGCAACCAATTCTCAGCAACTGCAAGATTGACTCCCCTTGAAAACGTCGGAGGATTCATCTTGGTAAACTTTTCTATTGTGCACCCATGGCCTGCAGACAAGCCTCCTTACTCTCTAGAGCTCTTAGCGATCTCAACCATAACCTGCTGAGCCACGCTGCATAGCACCGTGTGAAAATAAGCCCTGCCTGCACTCGAGGGCCCTGCTCCGTCACTACCACTCGCTTGGGCACTACCTTTTCTAGGGCCCATCCTAAAAAACACCAAACGTAATTTAGAAACCTTATTCTTATAATTTACGCACCTAACATAGTCCCCTATCTTGACATCTTGATCTTATTTCCAAATCCAGTCCTACAGTCTAGGAACACAACCCGACAATAGCATACTATGGTTCCCTTGATATCGTCACCCCATGAAAAACACAGAAACTACCATAGAAGTCCTGCCTCTAGATTGTAGAACAAACCTTAATTTCTTTTCCTATACTATGGTATTGTTTCCTGCTGCACTCTAAAGTCTACAGAACCTAACAACCTAGGCTTTGATACCAAACTGTAATGACCTACTTAATTTCATCAATTTTTTTTCACCAATATCATAAATCAGGCAAATCATATCAACCTAAACTCGTAGGTACTGGGGATACATTAGAAATACAACACAGAAGCCTATGCAATAGTAAAAGTAAAATCATATACATATCAAAATACCAAAGACACAATACCAAAGTTTACTACATCCATCACATAATTACATACAACCCAAAATATCCTAAACCAATCCTAGGGTTGTCATCCAAAAATCCCTCTGACCGTAGCAAAAGAATTACCCTTTAGATAGGGTAGGTCAGCTATCACTAGCGCTGCAGAGCTTTATCTGCTCTTCTTTCTAGGGCTGTTGAAATGATCATATAATTTGGGGTGGGAAACCTCTCAGTAAGGGAAATAAACTAATATCAGTGTGTGGCAACATGAGTATTTTCGTATTATATATAAATAACAGTACATTAGCAATCCCAATAAAACCCATACGTATCATATTTTTGAGAAAACTTATGTAAACATAACATGGTATAGCATATTGGGTTTCCATACATATAAACCATCTTATAATACTATACATAGAAAATATCCTGGAAGTTTAGCTGGCTGTTGTCATGTCTTACCCCCACATGACTGGGTTGTGTGGCCCGAAGGCGGGACCTGACAATGGCTGGCCGACCATTGCCAAGTCAAAAATAAAGTCTGTAAGTACGATGGGTCTGCTAGACCTGGTCCATACACTAGGGGCTCCAATACTTCAATAAACCACATCGATTATCCATCCTCACACTGCCCGTACGACAGCAATAACACAAATATCATAGTGATCGTGATCATATAGCAAAGGTACCGTGCTTTAAGTAGCCTAAATCAAGCCAATCAGGTTCTGATAACATATAACATATTTATAAATAATGATATCATATAAATTTCCTCGGCCTGTATGCCGACATATCATATAAATATCCTCGACCCGTACGATGGTATATCACATAAAACTTAGTTTAAAAACCCCTATATCATCATATCATTACAATAGTGAATTTTACTCATGCCACACAAAATAGGTATATTTCACATTTAAATCACATCTTTGTTCACAGCAGTATTTCCCAAACATAATACTACAATATACTTATTTTCCTGATATTAAATCCTGTAAAATAATAAATATATTTTTCATAAAAATTATGAATTAGTTTATCCTCTTACCTGATTTCTAGAAAGCCCTTACGATAACCAGTCTAGCACCCACAGGGTTCCCCGTTCAACACCCTGAAATCAACATTTCCCAGAACAGAAACTCAGTATTTCTATGCATACTACGTTTTCTACAACCATAGGGAAGGCAAAAACAATATAAAAAACCTTACCCTGAATTTGGAATGGATTCCAACTTAGCCCCACCAACGATCCACTCCAGTAGGGTTGAAGAAAGCTCTCCCAAGAGTGTCGTGGTGGCCTAAGATCGTCGAACCGGTGAAAATTTGGCCCAAAAACTTAGAGAGAAGGAGTGGAAACCGAAGAGAAGAGAGAGAGAGAGAGAATTTCTACGTGAAAAATTAGTTGAAAAATTGCGTTTAGGGCTATTTATACACTGACCTTCGTCAACAAGCCACGTCACCTCGTCGACGAGGTCACGAAGGAAGTATGTCAATGAACACTTGCTTCACGTTGATGAAATTCAAAGATGGGAAAATAGCCTTTCGGTATTTTCTCGTCGACGAAATGGGCCCTCGTCGATGAGCCCAATAGTCACTTCGTCGACAAACTCCTTGTGTTCATCGACGAGACCTGCTGTCCCCCTATACAATTCTCATTTCCTCTCTCTTTATTATTTAAATATCATAATTCTTTAGATCATTACACCATGATCAGATCTGGTAAATATTCATCTATCCTTGGCTCGATCCCTTACTTAAAATTGAGATCATAGTTATAGGATACCATCCAATGGTGGGATAATCAGAAATACCCAAAGAGCAGTATTCAAAAATTAATATTCTCCCAAATTGCTCTTTGCCTAAGTAGTTGGATATATCAGTTGGATATATTCGCTTCCACGTAATATTTTGAATATTGTCCACTCATAATGAATATTCTTCTGAACTTAATAATAATTTTACTTTTAAGAGTATTTGTTCAATCTCACTACACAAGCTCTTAAGCCTCAAATCAAATCTATTAAAAGTTTTTTTGAATATGTCGAATGGCTAAGTTATTTGTAATAGTTTTCAATTTATAAGAAAATACAAATGACTAAGAAACCTATGCATCGAGATCCATAAGAAAAGAAGCGATATAGGCTTATAACCCTGAAGAACAATTGTTTATGAATTTTTGGTCCTCTAAGCCAAAGTAGGTATAACCAAGTATAAATCATTGAAAATTTTAGAACACTCGGCTAAACTGGTGAAGAATGATTAAAAAAAAAAAAGACACAAGACGATGATAAGTGCATAATTGAGGGGGAGCATTTCTCTTTCATGATTATATAAATTAGATGTTCTCGTGATCTTATTTTTCTTATATCCATATGCATATACAAGTGCAGCACCACAACTTACCATTCATAACGTGTTAAAAAATCGAATCTCTTTAATGGATAGTATCTAGTATCATAAACCATTATTGGTTATATAGATTAATGTGGTCAAAAAGGGATAACTATACTTGTTGGCCCAACTAAGTTTTTCAATCTTGTTTTGATGATAACAAATAAAGATGTTTTAATATATGTTGTTGAGTGATTCTATTTCAGGAATACATAACTCATCGCTCACATTTGTCATGGATGCAAGCCGGAAATCAAAGCCAAATCAAGTGAAAGCTTCACCGAGTATTCAAGCATACAAATGAAAAAGCTTAAAGAATTAGAGGGACTCAAAGTCAAGATGAACATCAAACAGAATTGAAGATTTTAGTACTCAAATGCCAAATTTAGTAAAGCTATTTGTAAGTACTTCATATAAAATATAATTCAGAAATATAAAGCTCCTAAGGAGGCATACATGGACTTACAAACCTATTTTAAAACTTCAAAAAATATTTTATGAAAAATAGAAAAGAAAAGAGCAAAATTAAAATTGAAAACCAAAAATGAAAAACCATAAAATTGACCAGTCAGCCGACTGACCAGAAATACTCTGAGTTCAGTTAGCCGAATGACAGAAAATCAACAGGGAAATTAATTATCCAGTTGACTGACTCAATGAACTAAAAACACTCAACCGACTGATAGTACCCAGCCCACTTACCTATTTTGAACTTTGTCACGCTAGCAGACTAACAATTTCCTGATTTTAATTTCTGGGAGAGAGAAGGGTGTCAGTCGCCTGTCTAGCCGACCGACCCTATAAAAATATACTACCCAGTCGCCTAGTTAGCTGACTGACTCCATGATTTTTGGTTTTTCAAACTCAAACGGGAAAATTTCAAATTTTAGTTTTTCAATTATGAACGTTATAAAAACTTGGTGGACACTCCAAGTCACTTGGGGAACAAGGAAACTAATCCTAAATTGCCCATAAATAATTCTTTAATCCCAAGAAATCAATTACCTAAGCAATTACTCAGCACTCTTGCATTCAAAGCATACAATCACTCTCAAAGCTCTCTATTACTCACACTCCATCTGGGAGATAACTTCTGAAATTGCTATTGAATCATCAAACCACGGTTCTTACACTAAGTTTTCTCAATCAACGAACCTTTGGTCATCTCTATACTTCAGCTTCATACTTTCTTTATTATTATATGTGAAATTTAGGAAAGCAACCAAGAGGGGGGGTGAATTGGTATATTTAGATTAAACTTATTATTTTTTAATCTTACTTGTTTTAATTCAAAATTATAAAAGTAAATTAATCTATTTGCAATTTAAACCAAATCACACCACAAACTTAAAACAAAATACAATCCAATCAAATATAAAGCTTAACCAATCATTCAAGAATAATTTTTCCCTTTGATAGAAGTCCTGCAGCTATTTTGCAAAACCTGTTTTGAATGAATTTTTATTGCTTTATCTCTTAACCAAAATTTATTCAAATTAACCAACGTACTCCCTTGTGGGTTTTTGCAAACGGTTAACTAAAACGTATTTTCTTAAATCAAGAGATTTCCTTGAATATGATGTATAAGCCCTGCAACGTGCACTTGATACACACAGTATATAATGCGGAATGTAAAGAGAGTAAGGAAAAGAAGAACACCGAGATTTACGAGGTTCGGCTTATCCCCAGCCTACATCCTCGCCTTTGGTCTATTCCTCCAAAGGATTCCACTAAGTATGCTCTTTTACCGGGCAGAGCAATCCTTCACAAAATTCCCTCCATTTAGGTAGAGAAACCTCTCCAAGTAAACAATCCTCACTTGGTACAATGATCCAAACAATCCTTGAACCATCAAAAATATAAAGAGATTGCTATAAAGATATATGTACAAAAGAAACTCTCAAAACAGAGTAGAATTGTAGAAGTTAGAGCACAATCAATACTTCAATCAAATAAACAATAAAGAAACTATGAAGCTCAAGTGTTTAGAGATCACCAAGAGTTTGTTTTGAATAATCAAACTCAGAGTATGAATCTTGGCTTTGATATTTTAGCATAATTTCATAACTTTTCTCCTAGATGGAATGTGAGCAATAGAAAGCTTTGAGAGATTGAATGCTTTAATTTCAAGAGAGCTGAGTAATTACTTGGATGATGGAATTCTTGAGTTTAAAGGAGTATTTATAGGCATTCTTGGCTCAGTTTCCTTGTTCCTCAAGTTTCTTTGAGTGGTCTTTAAGTTTTTACAACGATCATATTTTGAAAAACCAATTTTTGAAATTTGCCTGTTGGAGTTTAAAAAACAAAAATCCATGGAGTCAATCGGCTAGACAGGCGACTGGGTAGTTCAAAAATCACAGGGTCAGTCGACTGGACAAGTGACTGACAATATTCTGTCTCCCAAAAATTATTTCAAGAAATTGTCAGTCGGCTGGCGAGACACAGTTCATTTTGAGTTAGTTGGCTAACTGTTAGTCGGCTGGACAGACAAAAGACTGGTTTTTCTTTTTGATTTTTCCATTTCAGCTTTACACTTATGATTTGATTTTTCATAAAATATTTCAGGGATTTAAAAATGAGTTTCTTAAGTTCATATTGGTCCCTTAAAGAGCTTCATATTTTCTAAATTGTCACTTGATATGAAGTACTTACATCAAGCTTTTCTTAAACATGAAGCTTCAAGTCTTTGATAAGCCTCTTGACTTAAAGTCCCTTTTTATCTTTAAGCTTTTAAGTACCGAGGCTTCAAGTCTTTTTCTTTACTGCTTGAAAAAGATTTGTTGAAGCTTTCTCTTGATATTCATAACTTGTTCTTTTGATATGATAAAAATGCACAACTTGTTCTCTTGATGATGCTTTAATTCATAGCTTCTTCCTCTTGTGTTGAGATATATATTCCTGAAACAAAATAACTCAACAAACAAGTTATACCAGCGTCATTTGTTATCTTCAAAATAAGATTGAAAAGCCTCATTTGGCCAACAATTTGATTGAAGTATAATATGTGCTCTAACTTGCACAACTTTACTCTGTTTTGAGAGTTTCTTTGTACTGACTCACTCGAAAAATGAGCAGCTCGAAAGCTATTCCAAGTATAGGAGTTATGTCGTGTAATATTTAGCCCAAGGACTAGATTGTATCCTCAACGAATGCATTTTAACCTCAAATTTTATGTTCTTCCAATCGAAATTAAAAAGGTAGTGAACTCAGTTCAGATTCAGGATTTTCAAGATTGTTTGAGACTTATTATAACAAATTAAATAAACACGCAAAATTAAAACCCTAAAACTAACATGCATTGAATTAAAGAACACTAATGGAAACCCTAATCTACTCAAGTGAGAACTGGAACACGCCTCAACTAAAGACAGTAACTTCGAACACGTAATTAAACATGCAGGAATGGAAACTCAATCAAACACATACGCGCAATAAAAATCGGATCTTTAACCAAATCAAAAGCTCAAACTATAACCAAACTTAAATGCAAACACGATAAAAATTTAATGTTTAAATGACTCAATGATAACTGAACATGAGAAAAAAACAAAAACTTTAAGGCTAACCATAAACTAAACCGGGCTTCAACAAGGATTAAATAAAAAAAAAAAAAACTAATTTAATTTCTAAAACAAAAACAATTTTTTTGTTCTTTCTCTTTTTAATTTTTTTTATATTTTAGAATCAAACTAAACTTCATTTTACTGCAGATCGCCATGAAAATGTATATACTACTACTTTTGATAACTTAACTTCATGATTACGCGCTTAAACTGCGTAATTAGGCATTTTAATCCGGGCATTAGGACTTATATTTTTAATTAAATGACTAATTACTCTCAATATTTTAACAAGGTGTCTTATTTATAATATTTGGGCTTTATTAAGCAATTTATGAATTTTTGGTATTTTTTTATTGTAGGAAAATTTTCGTGAGCTAAAACCAGCATCATTTCGTAATTCATACATAATGTTTCCGTCTAAACTCTGATCGATACGATTCAAAATTCTATAAAAAGACAAGAAGATTATCTACAACTTCCATGTTTTGAGCTTTGAGAGAAATACGCTCTAGAAGAGTCAAAACGGGGCTCGTTTGCTAAGAAAAAAAAAAAGAAAAGAAAGAAGAAAGAAAAAAATAATAATAATAATACACAATAGCTGATGTGACCCAGCCATGCAGGCTGGGTCGTGTCCTCCATCATTGGGTTTGGCATAGGGAAGTTCCCCCTCCTTCTCTATTTATATTTTCTCTTCTCTTTTTCAAGAAAGGAAGCCCCAGGGGCTCCCTTTCTCTTTCCCTTTCCTACATCTCTTCCCTGTCTCTCTTTTTCTCAACTCTCTCCCTCTTTTACTCTCCCTTCCTCCCTCAGTCTCTCCCTTCTCCTTTAGTCCCTCACTTTTCCCCTTGTTTTACTCTCTCTTACTCTCCCCTCCTCCCTCAGTCCCTCCCTTCAGCTGCTGCCTCAAACCAGGCCAGACCACCCTCTTGCTCCATCTCCTACAACCACCCGAAGACCTAGCCACCTCCTTCTGGCCACCTCTACTCTCAACCAACCTCAGTAACTTCTGCTCCACTGCAACATCACCGAAAGCTACTGTAACCTCAGACGCACAGCTAAGGATACCTCCAGCAACCAGCTACCGGTAGCACAACCAGTTGAAACCCAAGATTAACCACTGCTGGTTAGCTGAGACCCGAGATCAACCATTGCACATAACTTTTCCATTTGAGCTCCAATCGATACGATTCAAAATTTTTGAGAAAGACGATAAGAGTATCTACAACTTCTGTGTTTTGAGCTTTGAGATAAATAAGCTCTAGAAGAGTCAAAGGCTTGTTTGCTAAGAAAAAAAAAAGAAAAGAAAGAAGAAAGAAAAAAATAATAATAATACACAACAGCTAATATGACTCGGCAATGCAAGTCGGGTCGGGTCCTCCATCGTCGGGTCTCGCATAGGGCAACCCCCCCTCCTTCTTTATTTATATTTTATCTCTTCTTCTTCAAGGAGACAAGCACCTAGGGCTCCCTTTCTCTTTCCCTCTCCTACCTCTCTTCCCTGCCTCTCCTTCCCTTAACTCTCTCCCTCTCTTACTCTCCCTTCCTCCCTCAGTCTCTCACTTTCCCTCTCGCCTTACTCTCTCTCTTACTCTCCCCTCAGTTGTTGCCTCAGACCAAACTATACCACTCCCACCACCCTGCTTCAGCTTTTGCAGATCACCCAAGCAAACCAACTGCTGCAACATAGCACCACAAATCGGAATACCTCCTGCCATAAGCCACAACAGTCATCCCTTCTACCAACCACAATCACACGAGAAGCTACCAGCCATCCTCATACCAGCTACTACAACTCCAGCACAGTAGAGACCAGCAACCAGCCACTCTTCTCTCTGCACAGCCACGACCACTTCTCTCTCCCCCCCTTTCTCTCTCTCATCTTTATTTTGTTTCTTTTTTATTACTTAGTTTAGTATTGTTAAATTTGTATTGAACTTTATTAAAAGTTTTAGACTTTGAATATTGTTTAGGATTTTTTTTATTAAAATTGAAGTATTTACTTAGGATTTTTATTATTAATGAAGTATTTATTTATTTACTTTCTCTCGATAAATTTTTTAATAGATTTAATTAATGTTTCGATTTAGTTAATTAGTCTACATTTGTGTTTGTGTAAGTTTCATTATTGTGTGTTTCAATTATGTATTAAAGTTACCATCTTTTCTATTCTAAAGTTCGACACGTGGTTCAATTCTTGTTCGATTGTTAATGTAGGATTTCCGTTCTCGTTGTTTAATTTAGTGCATGTTAGGATTAGGGTTTTATTTGCGTGTTTGTTTAAATTGTCAAAAGAAATCTCAACCAATCCTGAAAATCCCGAATCTGAACTGACTTCAGTAACTTTTTAATTTCAATTGGAAAAATGAAAAACTTGAGATTAAAACGCATTCCCTGAGGAGACGATCTGGCCCTTGGGCTAAATATTATACGACATAACTCCTATACTTGGGATAGCTTCCGAACTACTCATTTTTCGAGTGAGTCAAGTTTTTGGCGTCGTTGCTGGGGAATGTTGGTCTTAATCTCAAATTAGCTTTTTTTTCGTCATTTTAATTACTCTCATGAAAAAAAAAAAAGAACAAAACAAAAAGAAGAAAAATTGAGTTTTGAAAAAAAATAAACAAATAAATATGGCTGCACCAGCACCAACACCAGCACCAGCACCATGCACGATGATGGACTTTTTGCAGCTTCAATACACCACTGCACCATCTACCACTGTTTTACCTAATGAAGAACTTGATTTCATGATGTAGCACGGGAGGATATCATTGCTACCCCAGTTCTATAGGATGGAATCTGAGTGCCCTTTTCAGCCCCTGATAGAGTTCGAGTTAACTTGCAATATTTTTTTCTCTCATGCTACAACTAATGAATCTACTAGACTGCATTTATTTCTTTCCTCTTTGAAGGATGGGGCACAGATGTGGTTTAATTCCTTGAGACCTTGCTCTATCACTAATTGGGATGATATGGAGCGTGAATTTCTGCATATGTTTTGTCCCTCACAGAGAACTTAATTTTTGCAGGAACAAATTATTCAGTTTTTGTAGAAGGGTAACGAGACTTTTTGGGCTTGCTAGGAGAGATTCAAGGATTTGCTAAGTACTTGTCCACATCAAGAGTTTGAATCATGGAGGTTAGTTAATTATTTTTATACTGCTCTTACCCATGATTGCAAGCACTTTGTCCAGACCATGTGTAATGGGGAACCCTTCAACAAGGATCCGAATAAGGTATTATCATTCTTTGATTACCTAACTGAAAGTGTCCCACACTGGAATACACAATACAATTAGGCACCCATGATAATACACCCTATCAGCACAATTAGTGGTGGAGATGCATATGAGCCAACATACTACTCAGACACTCTTCTGCCTCAATATCAGCCACAACAGATCCCTCAGAGTTGTGCGCCGTTAGGACTTCTTGATGATAGCATGACACAGATGGTGAATATGCTCCAGCAGTTCATGTAGATTCAAGTCAATTATTATAATGAATTGCGGGACACCATTAATGCGATGACATTAATGAAAATGATTTGAATGAGCATGATATGAATTCAATTGATATCATTTTGAGTGTCATGCATTTCATATTGTGCCTTAGTTACTAATGCTTTTGAAAAGAATTATATCTCGCAGTAGTACTAAGGAATTTTTGGGAATAATAAGAGGACCGAGAGAGAGGAGATCGCCATTTCCAAAGAAGGAGTAAAATGTAAAGGTATATCTATCCTCCTTCTACTTTATTGGATGCTACATGAAATGATTCATATGATGTATATTATGTTAAATATTTTTATATGAATCATATTATGATTGCATGTTATCTTATAAGGAGTCTTCAAGAGAAAATTTATTAATGCTCATAAGATGTTTGAATTTATTTTATGCTTAAATAATGTTTTGTGCTCAAAATTATAAATTTTAGTATATACTAAGACTATTACCAAAGCGAGCCAATATGAAAATTAAAGTAATATTTCCAATCCTATGTCTTAATACATATATGTTATTATGATTGGTTATAAAAATATTGGCTATAACATGCTTAGGTAAAATCCACTCCCAATGGACATATGCATTTTTATGTCTTAAAGCTATATATATGCTTAAAATTTAAATATTTTAAATATAGCATATTTTTGTCCATCGCATAATAATTGAGCTTTAGGGAATTTATCATCCTACTACATGCCATTTGACCCTAAACTCACTATGAAGCTTAAATATTTAAACATTTTTAAGTGCAATTTGAAGTTCATTTGCTTAGTTGACAAATATTTGATTAAATCTAAGAATAAAATGCCAAATAATATTTATTGAAAATATAATTTCTTTGGAAAATGAGTTGAATGTAAATGGGGTTGTTGACCTGATTGGTCACACCTAGTTTTGATTATGAGAAATACTCTTGGTACTAATGGTTGTATGAGAATCGCATGCAGGTTCACCTTATGCGCGCTTTAGGACTAAAAGACTTATCATGATGGTGTGTTGTGTTCGTGCCGATGAATGGAGAATCTTGTGCTGCATTTGTATTTATTATTTAGTTTCTTCATTCTGGGATGTAATTTTACTATGGACTGTACACTCATATGGCTTGTAATAATTTGCATCATACATGATATGTAGGTATGCTCAAATCGACCTTAGTTGGACTTTAGGTACCTACACGGACCAGAGAAAGACCTTAGGGAACAACCTTTGGTCAACCGACATCGGACTTTTTTGGTGTCTTTCAAATTGGACCCCAAGTGACCCTAGGACACACACATTTTCACATATACTTGTTAGGCACTTGAATAGGGCTTGTATGCTTTAAAACGAGTCAAAAATACACACTTGGTGCACTTTTGGTTGACCGAACCAGGTAGTTCATTCTACCCTGGTCGACCGAACTAGGGCTGGGTCAACAGTTGACCAAGGCCCTGGTCGACCGAACCAGCATAGTTCAAAAAGCCCCAGTCTACCAAAACCCTCTCTAGTCAACACTTTGACCACCTGGTCGATCGAAACCCCCAGAGGTCAAAAGTTTGACCATCTGGTCGACCAACCAATTTTGTACTCCAACTACCTGGTCGACCGGAGGGTCCTCGGGAAAATTCCCAGTGGTTTGGTCGACCAAACTAGGTAGTTCAAAATGACCTGGTCGACCGAACCTCAAAAAATTGAGGAATCGCCTTCTCCTGGTCTACCGAGCCTTCAGTTCAAAAGTCCCTTGGTCGACCGGACCATTTGAGACTTGGTCGACCAAACTTGTTCTGGTCGACCGGACCTCTTGGGTTGCCTTGATTTTTTACCGCAGTTAACATTTTTTAAACAGGGTTAATTATTTTAAAATGATTTAAAAATTTTCTAATAATGCCCAATAGGTCCCCAACGGTCAAAATTACCTCCTTGCCTATATATTTCCATTCATTTATCATTGTTAGCAGGGATTAGCAAACTTGATTAGGGCAAAACTCTCTCAACTCTCAAAATCCTATATTAGCCAAATACTTCTTGTAAACACTCACATACTCTTCAATATCTTGATTTCTCTAAGCATTGTGAGTATTTCTTAAGGCTATTGTGTGTAATCTCTCTAGCTAATACTCTCTTTTGGTATAAAGTTTGATTGATTTTATTTGAGAGTATAGCCTAAAGTTCTTCCACGGATTTCATTTGATAAATCTTGTGTGGGAAGACTTTGAGGGTTGTGGTTCTTGGATTGTTGTTGTAAGATACCTAAACCTAGATTTTGTGTGCAAAAATCCTTTTGCGAAAAGCTAGTCTTTCAAACAACTCCATTGTTCTTTAGACATTGAAATATTGTATTGAGTTTGTTTGAATATTGTGTTTCAAATCTTGCTTAGATACACACTCTAGATCTTGATTGATTATCATTCTTGATTGAGTGTTTAGCACACATTGGAGCACTGAGCATATCTACATATCATTCGTGCTTGCTTTATTGATTGAGCTGTATTGGTGCACACATCTGCTTTTCCAGAAGCATATTTCCATGTACAAATTTTATACACATTTGTTGTATTTCCAGGCATGGGCCTGAAAAGGGAGACTAGCCCTGGAATAGTCCCGGATTGGCTTAGACCCGGTTAGGAAAGCTAGGTGCGTCGTCCTGTTAAGGCGTGTAGGTTGAGGTCAGCCCCGCTAATTGACCTGGTTAAGGTTGAGATCAGCCCTGTGTTAATTTGACCTGGTTGTAAACAGTGCCACTCCACCCTTAAGTGAGCTATTAGTGGAATCCTCGGGTTTGCGAGCTAGAGGCGGGGACGTAGGCACAGTTGGCCGAACCCTGATAACATATCGTGCGTGTTCTTTACATTTTCGCAATTTATTACTGCACGTGTATGTTATATTGTGAATGATTAGGTTTACATTTGCATAGACAGACCCTAGGTTTAGTAATACTGTTTATCTGGTTTAACCTAGGCTATAACTTTTAAATACCCAATTCACCCCCCCTCTTGGGGTTGCACCAAAGCTAACAGGGGTTAAATTTGTCAAGCCCACGAACTCAAAAGCTAATGTTATCTTATTGAAAATCTAGAGCCTTGGCTAAATTTTTGAAGTGAAAAATGAAAATTGAGAGCATAAAAATTTAATGCTTGGGTTGCATAATTGAGGGGGAGCAGCAAATTTAAAAATTCATCCAATATGCAATTAATTGTCATGTGCTTATTTTAAATACTTTATCATTTCATTTATATTGGATGCTTTGGATGAATTGAATGTCAATATCCATCTTCGCTAAATGTTTATATTATCTAATGGATGGATGATTTTTGACATGAATTCTTATTTGAGCTACACTGAACTCGAAATACCCATTCTTTGCTTAAAGTTTAATTATATTTGATGGATGATTTATTTGTGCATGATTTGTTATTTGAGCTTAATGCTACTATCCATTACTTGCTAGTTGTTATATCATTTGATGGATAGTTTATGTTGATTGGCTATACTGAAATGCATGCTTGTCCTGAATGCCATTTGCATGATGGAGATTTTGTAAATTGCATGCTGGTAGTTGACTAGGCATATGCATGTTAAAATCAAATAATTATCTTCAGTCATACATGTTGGCTAGTAAATCAAAATCATAACTCCATAATACTTATTTTTTTTAAAAAAAAATTCTAAATTCTTATATAAGTCATTTGTAGTATTAGTATAGTGACCATGCATGTCCAACCTAGTATTTTAAATCTTAAGGGGTCACTTAGAATGTTGCAAGTTGATTGAACTTCATGAATAATTTTAAAATGCATGCAAATTATTTGAATAAGTTGGTATATGTTGAAGCCTATATGCTATGTGCTAAATTGAAAGGCATGTACACTTTTCATGAAATTCTCCTAGGATGCTCTAAATTATGCATATTCTATGTTCCTAGGATAGTCTAAGTTCATGGACACCTTTTGCTCAAATCTTTGGATTATATACTTCACTTAGGACTTAAATGACTAAACATCATCCTTTTAATTAAACATATCATGTTTTGATGATGGTTCATAAACTTGGAGAAAATGCGTGACATTAGGGTAGCTTTCATTTCACACACTCATTGAGTTTTTTAGTTGTGTTATTTTCATAATGAACCCCGACTGCATAGTTGTTGCATTATTTTTTAGTATAGCCATGATGGGCTATCGTGTGTTAAAATTAAAATGCAATATGTCATGCTTGTGTGTTGAATGCCTATATTGGCTGCATGCTGAAAAATTTTGTAGGATGAATATATGAAAAAATGAGCTTACATTAACAACATCCTTAAACTGAACGTGCATTCATGTGTGCATGCAAATATACAGGGGAGCTGAGCCCCATCATTAGAGAAAATAAAATAGAACTCTATTGTAACATATGCATCATTGTTTTTTTTTTTTTTTTTTTTTGAGTCCTAAGTTTTTATGAAATCCATGAACATCATATCCTGTTTGCTATGGAATTATACTATGATATGGATTGTTCTAGGATGTATGAACATTAATATTGTAGGACTTAATTTCAATTATCCGATGTGTTGGAATTGGTGTATTCCCTAGCGGGTGGGTGAATTGGATATTTAAAATTTCTCTCCTAGGTTCAACTAATCTAACAACAGTATTACTCAACTTAGGGTCTGTTTATGCAATTATAAACCCAATCATTCACAATAGTAAAATACAAACATTCATGTGCTAGAATATAAAATGCGAAAATTATAAGCACGCACAATAAATGTTATCGGGGTTCGGCCAACTATGCCTACGTCCCTATCTTGGCTCACTAGCACAAGGATTCCACTAATGCTCACTTAACAGGTGGATTAACACCAGTTACAACTAGGTCAATTACCAGGGCTGACCTCAACCTACACCTTACCAGGATGTTGCACCTAGCTTTCCTAACCAAGTCTAGGCCAATCCAGGACTATTCAACAGGGTAAGTCTACCTCTTCAGGCCCATGCCTGGAATACAACAAATGTAAAACTTTTGCGTACATGGAAATGCTTCTTTCATAAGAAGATATGTACCATTAACAATCAATCAATGCACACCAATGATATAGGAATTTATAAGCTCAGTGATGTAAATGTGTACAATCAACACTTAGTCTAATGATTATTCTCAAGCAAACACTAGAGTGTGTAAACTAGTTTTTCTTTGAAACACAATATAGAATATCTTAATATCAACCTAGGGTTTCAAAGATGCTAGCAAGGTTATTCAAACAACCTCAAAAATATTTTCTTAATTTACTATGCACAAAAGATGTTTGAATGCAAGCTTATAAAATAATTTGCACACACAAAAAAAAAAAATTATTAGCTAAGGAATCTTGCAATATCAATGCAAAGACCCACAAGCCTCAAAGTTTTCCCCACACAAGATTTATTAGATTAAATAAGTGGGAAAACTTTTGCCTAACTCTCAATATCAAAATCAACCAACAAATAATACAATAAGAGTTTAGGGCTATTTAAACTAGAGCACAAATAATTTAAATACTCTCTATAGGCTTGAATAATCAAGGAATATGAAGTAGGAGAGTATTTAGGAATAGTATGAGTAAAATAGGATTGAAAAATTTGAGAGAGTTTTGGCTTAATCATATTTGCTAATCACACCTAATTTGTGCAAATGATCCCATAAATATAGACATGGGAGAAATTATAGTCGTTGGGGACACAAGGGGTATTTTTGAAAAAGATTAATCATGTTTAATAAAAAATAACCATGTTTAACTATGGTAAAAAATTCCCCAACCCAAGAGGTTCGGTCGACCATTTTTAAGGTTTGGTCAATCGTATTGCCCAATTCAGTTAACCAGACTTGTGGCGATTTTTGATCTCTAAGGTTCGGTCGACCAAAGCCTTTTGAACTTGAAGGTTTGGTTTACCAGAATGTTGGGACTTCCCCCGAGGTGGTTTGGTCGACTAGAGCGTTGTAGTTCATTTCCGGTCGGTTGACCGAAGAGTCAACTTGTTGACCCTAGGGGGGTTCAGTCGACCGAAGATCTATGCGTGTTCTAGTTCGGTCGACCAAGTGGTCAATAGTCAACCCTCGCAAGGTTTGGTTGACTGAAGGTGTTCTGTATGCTTTGGTTCAGTCAACCGAACATACAAAAACTATGCATTTAAGTTCTGATTTCCATATAAAGTCACACCTTCACACATAATTCACATTTCTAAGTTATAGGGGACTTTTCATGTGATATTATTGGGTCCTAAAGTTAATCTATGGTCTTTGAGAAATAATCCCAAAAATCTGTCGTTGGTCAACTGAAGGGTGATCCTTAAGGTCTTTCTATGGTCTTGAGCTTATCAGTTCCTATATGCATGATATGCATTATTACAGACCTTTTCTTAATTAAAAATTACATACCCAAATAGAAATTACAACAAATAAATATGCTGGTGTCTTCTTTTTCTTCAAGTTACCGCATGTCATCAATATGATCCTGCACATAAGCTTGAAAGTCATCAAATACAAATAGTATTTGTCATTATCAAAACCAGGAATGATCTATAAGGTCAACACGATGCTTGTGAATTCTATAGGGATTTTACTGGTTGATTAAAATTGCTTGATTTATAATGAGTAAATTTTTTTTAATGACTTAAATATGTTGCCTATATTGTTGTAATGAATTTTTCTCAATTAAAATCAATTTAAGCACTCCAAAATATCTAAGCATATATTCAAATCGAAAGGGGGAGCGTTCAAACTTAAAATTATATCCTTGCGCTCACCATATTTTTGCTTAGATCTATATTGTATGCTCTGTGGCTTATATGCATTAAAGTTTAATGATTTTGTTGAAAATCTTAAGTGATAATATGTTATTTTACAACAATTTTTAAAATTTTTTTTTTCTGGTTATGTTGTGAAATATTATGTGCTTAAATGTATACCAAAAAAACATTGTTTGCATGATCATTAAGGTTTTTTTTAGCAAGCTTGGTCCCGAGGACTTATTAGTAATATAAAAAAAAGGGGGGGAAATTTTTTTGGCAAGATATGAACCTATATATGATAAATCTTAATTTCTTGCATGTGTGCTTAAATGCAAATTCATGACATCTATTACACAGTTTCTAAAATTCACTTTTTTCTTGAAATTTTTTTTTCTAAGGGCTTTGACTTTTAAATGATCTTCTTATTTAGGAGGAAATTTTATTAGTCCTTTTGCTGATGACAAAAGGGGGAGATGTTTTATGAGCAAAATTTCTTTTCTCCTTATCCTTTTGTTATTTACAAAATGGAAAATGATACATGTGTTTAATTGAACATCTTTTTAAAGAAAGCTTCAAACATAAATTGCATATTGACCTGCATTAAGATGCTCAACTTGAAAATTCATAAGTCTTCATGTTTGAATATGAATTGTATTAAATATTTTTTGAATTATGCATATTGTGAGGTGGAGCCTTGTCAAACAAACCCAATTTTGATCCTATATTTGTCATCATAAAAAAGGGGGAGATTATTGAATTTTTGAGCCTAATCCTTGTTTTGATTATGAAAAACAACAAGCATCTCATTTATGCATTGAGTGTGAACAAGTTTACATCTTGGGAAGCACAAGTGATGGATGCCTAATGGAAGCCATAAGAGCGGCTAAACGAGTAGACCCCAGCATATTCCATGGTGTATTCGAGAAGCAAAAGCCTCAAGACTTGTTTAATTTTTGGGTTGTAATAGTAATTAGGGATTAATTGTGCATGCGTTACATATGATTTAATTGAAACTCAAATATGACCTTAGATTGACTATACGACGTCCAAGTAACATGAAAAACCTTTTTCATAAAGTTCCTAACTTATACAAATGTTTTAAAATGGTTTTGAAGTTAAACGAAGGCAAAAATTAATTTTTACAAAGGGGTCGGTTGATCGGCCAACCGACTAGACATTATAAGTGAGCATTTTTCTCAATCCATAACTTATCATAACAAGTGTTCAATATGAAAGTTTTGTGGTCTTCTCTTAAATTTATGTTTATATTAAGAACGTCTAATTTGGAATTGTATAGAAAAAGTTATGGCCAAAACACTAAAAGGTGTACGTAGTAGAAAAATTCCCTTCATGTTTCTTCTGTCAAGTTGATGGGCACTTTTATCAATCCATAACTTCTTATCTTAAAAGGTGTTCAACATACATTGTGGAATTTTCTCTTAGCTTTCTATTGATACTAAGAACGCCAAATTTGGAGTTCTACAGTAAAAGTTATGTGCACACAATTGAAGGGCATTTGCGCAGAAAGCACCCTAACGGGCAAAAACAACTAGTTTTTCAAAATATAATATTATATCTTCCCCCAATGGCCATAAAACGGCTAGTTTTGGTTTTAGCCTATAAATATCAACCTCAAGTACTTGTAAAAGTGAGGAAAACCCTTTGAGAGTGTACTTGCTTATTATTTGTCTCTCCCTCACTTTGTATACCCGTTTGTGCTTTAAATTTCATATTTCTCCTACTCTTTCATTTTGAAAATTTTTCTTTGAAGAAAATGTTGTGGGTTATTGAAGAAAGCTTGGAGCACATATCCACTCATATATTTTTGCTTCAATGGTTTCCTTTATCTTGAGATAATTTTTGTTTTAAAAGACCTAAGCATATATTATCTTATACATATATAGACCAAAATTTCTCCTCTACTCTTCTTGAAAATATTTTGGGAGAATATCTCTTTGGGGTTTTATTTTGAATGGGCTCAAGCATGTATCGTCCTTCATATGTATTTTGCTTGAATGCCTTAGTTTTCAAATGGATTTCAAAGTCTAAATTTCTCCTACTACTTTTTTTTTTTATTGAAAATCATTCTTGGAGAAATTATATTTATTTTGAAAAGGGGCTTGGAGAAATTTAGACATTAAAATCCATTTATATATATTGTTTGTTGGCCTTTTTACTCTTATATTTTGAATGTCGATATTTCTCTTGCACTTTTAGTTGAAAAATAATTTTTGGAAAAAATTTTCTTTTTAGTAAATGTTTGAGAGCCTTAAGCAACATATTTAATTCATATTTTCTTGCTTGGAAGGCATCTCTTATTTGAAGGTCAATCATTTTAGAGAAAACCATTGTTTCTCCTATTGCTTGATTTGAAAATATTTTTCAGAGAAAACATTGGGTTATACAAGGTAGCTTTGAGCATATATCTCACTCGTATATATTGGCTTGAGAAGCTTCTTTAGAAAGGCTAGAGCATGTATTTAATTTCATATGCTTAATTTGCTTGAAAGCCTTTTAGTAATTATTTTTAAAAGGTCATTTTGAAAAGAGAAATCATTTTCCATACTCTCTTAGTTTTTATTGAAAAATATTTTTGAGATAAAAATCATAACTCTATTGAGCTTCATTTTTAAATCATTTGAGAGTGCATATTAAAGCTTTCATTGTGTACATCTCTACTTATCTGAGAAGCATTCTATTTGTATGCAAATTTTTATTATTGTTGTATTCCCAGCATGTGATCGAAAGAGGATTGCACTAGCCTGTAATGTGCATAGGAATGGTTCAGACCCGATTAAAAGAACTAGGAGCACCGTCCTGTAAGGTGCAGTTGTAGGTTGTGGTTCAGTCCCAAAATTTGAGCTGAGGTTTACCTCGCCCCGTAAGGAGAGGTTGTAATGGTATCACTCCCCCTGGTAAGTGAGCAAAGGTAGTGGAATCCTCTAAGTTGGTTTGGCTTGAGGCAGGGACGTAGGCAGGATTAGCCAAACCTCAATAACAAATCTTGTGTCTCTCTCTCCTTCTATCTCATTTAAATTCCAGACTTAATTTTTGTATATGTATAAATGTTTATTTATTGTCATTCTTATTTTTCATGCACGCTTTAATTCTTAAATGATATTTGATGTGGTGAATCGATTGAGTTTAAATTAGCAAAATATTTTTAAATCCCAATTCACCCCCCTCTTGGGATCACACCATAACTCTCACAATAATCTCTTGCATGCTAAGTTTTATTATGTAAGATGAACATATAATGAATATGTTTAAAGGAAATTCATCATTGACCGTAAATGCACTTGTGTATGCTTGAGAGTATATAGGGGAATTAAGCCCCATCATTAGAAAATAAAATAGATCTTTATTGAGCATTCTTGTGGATTCATATGCATTTTTTTTTTTTGAGTCCTAAACTTTTATGGAAACCATGAACATCATATCCTGCTTTTACGGATCTATAATTTGATATGGATTGTTCTTGGGTTATATGAACATCATTATAGGGCTTAATTTCAATTTTCTGATGCATGTGTATTCTGTAGGGATTTTACTAGTTGGATGAAATGCCAAAACAATATCTAGTAAATTTTTGAGCTGGTTGCTTATACTGTTGAAATGAAGTTCTCACAATCAGTATCAGTATAAGTACTTGTTAATCTCCAATTGTGTTTCCTGAGCATCTAGAAACCGGATGCAAGAAGGCGATGTGTATGCATTAGGTACAAAGTAATCCCTAAGAGGCTGAAGATGTTGCTCCCATACCACAGGTAGGTGGGGAGTGAAGAGTTCCGCGATTTATTCAGCGAGAACCGGTTATTTTCAGCCATGACTTTTGGTTCAGACGACTCAGTCTTCTCTAGATTAGAGATAGGTTTCTTAAAGGACCAATGAGATTTTTCAATCTCAAGTTCTATGGAAATTATCTTGGGGTCCAAAGAATGCAAACCAATCATACACACTTGCAAGCACACAAATTTAGACTTGAAAGACAAAAAAAATAAATAAATAAAAATAGAAATTAACTAAGAAAGTGAAAACAAAAGGAGAACAAATCAAAAGAACAAGGCAATAATACTCTAAAGCGGAAGTTGGCTTATAACCATAGTCAAGTCCCCAGCAATGGCGCCAAAATTTGGTAGGCTCGCCAAGGCTTGGGTCCTTAACTACCAAAAATAATATTTATAAAACCTAACTATCCCAAGTTCAGTATAGAGTGGGTAAGTCGGGTATAGATCTACGAGACTTGAAGCGCAGTTACTAGACCCCTTACAATTTAGTTTACTAAGGCCTTGTTATGAAAAAGAAGTGAAAGATGGTATTTTGCAATGGTGATTGTCTAACAACTACTAAAAAGCATGTAACTAAAAGCAAGTAAATCTATACTATAGGAAAGCTAATAAATTTCTAAGTTACCCTACTCCTACAAAGCGATACTATGGTCTGAATCACATGTTGGATGTCATGCTTCCAACTATGCTCATCCAAACTTTCATAGAAGTACTAACCCGAGCATGCCAAAGTGGGAGAGGGGTGATCGAGGGCACAGGGTAGCAAGGGTGCAAAAACCATCCGAATTACGGTCAGGAAACATAGTATACCTTGTCTCAATGATAACGAACACCTCCGCGGTTCTGTAACTGACTATTTTCCTCTGACTGATATGTAGTAGTGCTTATCCTTATCTACAATCATTCATCAAACACAAAGCAAGTAAATGGAAAGCCAGTAAATTTAAAGCAGTAAATGAAAGCATGAGTAAAAATATCATCCCTTTATCATTCAAAATGTCTGTCACTAATGCCAGAAGCACAATAGGAGATCATGTAATATACACGACTATTGTATGAACGCTGCCGGTTGTCACAAGTCGTCGGACACTCCATACACAAACTGAAACTACTCTACTCCTATTCTAGCTTGGCTCTTAATGACTTCTTATGTCTTTCACTAACCTAAGAGAGGCCAAAGAGGAACCCAGTGCTTGTGTTCGTAGTGAATACTTATAGGTTGTACAATTTACAAGGTTTGTTTTAAAAACTAGGAAAGTTTGCAGCAAATCTCACGCAGAAGATCGTCTCTATCGACCAAGTCGCTCCTCTATCATTCTTGTAAGCGCCCTAGTCGATACTCATGGGAAGTCAGGGATTCAAATCTTCAATGTCTTCGACTTCATTGCACCTTAGGGTCTTGATGGTTAAGCTTATGGTTGAGACTTGTAGTATCTCAATCTTCAGGAAATCTTAGAATTTCGACATGGTCACCCCTAAAGGTCTCTTGGTCGAACACTTCATTGAGACTCTCGGTATTTCTGAATTTCTGTCTTAGTATCTTGACGTGGTCGCCCTAGAGGGTCACTTGGTCGAGCACTTGGTCGAACCTTACAGCATTCTGATCTCAGTCTGAACCTTGGAGTCCGCAGTGGAAGACTAAGTCATCCTTATGTGTTGCTGGTCGTGCCACATGGTCAAGCATCATCTTCATGTCCATCCATGATCTGAAGCTTCCAGAGCTTGGCCGGACAACTAGATTTGAGCTTTGAGTTCTCCAAATCCTTCTTCACTTCTTGTAATGCCTAACTCCATGGTTTTAACCTTTTTTTCTTAAAAAGGCAAACAAACCTTGCATACCTCTGAACAATGATAACTCTGGGAAAATACATAATAAAATTAGGATAAATAATGATAAATGAGGGTCTAAAATAATATATGTTAGGGATTCATCACCTTTCCTTGACTAGGTTTTAGAAAAAGTGGTGGGGCATGAATATTATTATTGTTAAGATGGATTCTCTGGTTACTATCAAATAGAAATAGCCCGTGAGGATCAAGGGAAGACTACCTTCACTTGTACTTTTGGAACTTTTGCCTTCAAGAGAATACCATTTGGGCTATGTAATGCCCCGACTACTTTTCAAAAATGCATGCTAAGTATTTTCAACAATTTAATTGAGGACAGTGTAGAGGTTTTCATGGATGACTTTTCAGTTTTTGAAAAAACATATGATGCATGTTTGTCTAATTTGTAGGTTTTTGGAAGATATGTAAAGAAAAACAATTGTTGTTAAATTGGAAAAAAAAATGCCACTTTTTGGTCCAACAAGGGATAGTTTTGGGGCACATTGTATCTTCTTGGGGCATGGAGGTGGACAAAGCTAAAATAGACTTAAGTTCATAAGGATGTTAGATCTTTTTTAGGGCATGTAGGTTTTTATATAAGGTTCATAAGGAATTTTAGTTTTATCTCTAAACCTCTTTGCAAACTTTTGATGCATGATATTAAATTTGAATGGACCCATGAGTGTCAAAATGGTTTTGATGAACTGAAAACATGTCTCACCACTGCACCTATCATTCAACCCCCCGATTGGTCACTTCCTTTTGAATTAATGTGTGATGCAAGTGACTCTGTTGTGGGGGTTGTACTTGGACAATAAAGAGATAAATTGGCATAAGCCATATACTATGCTAGTAAGACCTTAAATGCTGCATGAAAGAACCATTCCACTACAGAAAAAAGAATGACTAGTTATAGTATTTGCATTGGATAAGTTTAAATTATATCTTCTTGGTTATCCTGTCATAATATTCACTAACCATGCAATTCTGAAATTTCTACTATCAAAAAAGGACATCGAGCCAAGGCTGGTAAGATGGATACTCCTGCTTCAAGAATTTGATCTCACAATAAAAGACAAAAAGGGAGTGGAAAACATGGTGGCGGATCATCTTTCTCAACTCAAGCCTGAAGATTTTGAGAGTTTTCTTTAATTTCTAATTATTTTCCTAATGAACAATTATTTGCAATTGAATCTTTACGGTATGCTGATCTTGTGAATTTCTTGGTCACAGGGAAAACTCTACCTCATTAGAATGATCAGGATATCAAGAGGTTGAAAGTTGAAGCTAATAATTTCTTTTACGATAATCCCTACCTCTTTAAATATTGTTCAGACCAAATCATTCGGAAGTGTGTGCCTAATAATGAAAATTTTAATGTCTTAAATTTTTGCAATATAGAAGCTTGTGGTGGGCATTTTTCAGCCCAAAAAACAGTGGCCAAAGTTCTTCAAAGTGGATTTTATTTGCCAATTATGTTCAAGGATGCTTTGAGTTTCTGTAAAGCTTGTGAACCTTGTCAAAAATTAGGAGGAATCACTAGGAGAAACATGATGCCTTTGCAACCCATACTAGTGATTGAAATTTTTGATTGTTGAGATATTGATTTCATGGGAACATTCCCTCCTTCTAATGGCTATTTATACATTTTTCTTGCTGTTGATTATGTTTCTAAGTGGGTCGAGGCAGTCCCTTGCATATCTAATGACCATCAAGTGGTTATAAAATTTTTGAAAGAAAACATTTTTGCAAGGTTTGGCATGCCTAAAGCCATAATCGGTGATCAAGGCACCCATTTTTGTAACAACAATGTTTCAACCTTATTAAAGAAGTATTGTATCCATCACAAAATCTCTACTTCCTCTCACTCTCAAACCAATGGACAAGTTGAATTAGCAAATAGAGAAATTCAAAACATCCTTGAGAAAATTGTTAACCCCAACAAGAAGGATTGGTCTTTGAGATTGTTTGATGGCTTGTGGACCTATAGAACAGCTTTTAAAACTATTTTGGGCATGTCTCCATATAGATTAGTGTATGGTAAGGCTTGCCATTTACCTGTAAAGCTAGAACATAGGGCGTATTGGGATATTAAGCAATGTAATTTTAACATTGATGAAGCTGATTGTGTGAGAAAATTGTAGTTGTCTGAATTGGATGAGATGAGGATGGATGCTTAAAACAATTCTAAATTTTCGAAGGAAAGAATGAAGAACTTCCATGATGAACACATTTAGGGTAAGAATTTTGAGCTAGATCAACAAGTGTTATTGTACAACTCTCGATTGCATTTGTTTCCCAGTAAGTTAAGGTCTCGGTGGAGTGGGCCTTTTGTGGTAAAAAAATGTTTTTCTGCATGGTGCTATAGAGATTCTGAATCCTCACAATGGTAATGTTTTTAAGGTTAATGGTCAAAGGCCCAAGCCTTTCATTTCTAACTTTGCACCTGAGGAATCTACTCTACATTTGCTTGATCCTACTTAATATAGTTTTCCTTTTCTTTTCATTTGTATTTTTTTTATTTCTCTCATTGTTTTCTTTTGTTCTTCAGTTTTTTTTTATTTTTTATTTTAGGATTGCATTCTTTTCAAAGCTATCCAGGTACTTCTTTTTGCTCTTTCTTGTAATGTTTCTTTTACTTCTTTATTCATCTTATAGTTGTTTTGCTTTACTTTTAACTGCTATCTTTGAGCAAATTCTCTCATTTCTCTTGCATCACTGAGGACAATGCTACATTCTAGTTGGAAGGTGGAAGAGAATTTACTTTGCTGTTTGCATGCTTTAAACATGTATTGGTCTACCTTGGAAAAGTACTGTTATTGAGTTCAGAGCATGCTAAATTCCTTATTTGTGAATGTTACATGCCAATTTTTATTTTATTTTTTGAGGACATGGAATATGTAGGATATAGTGCAAATCAAAGTTTAAATCAAAAGAGAACTTTATCCATGTCACTTAGTTTCAACGAAGAGAAGGATGGTGAGAGTTTTGCTACACACATTACATAGGTCAGAAGACTAGGAAGACTACCTTAGTTCATTTTTGGTTGATGTACTTCAATTGTTTGGGACTCTAATGAACCATTTGTTAATGGCTTAGAAAAAATTTTAAAAAAAAAATCTTGAAGTAAATGAAAACAAGAAATAAGCCAAGGCTCAATTGCAAAAAGAAAAGAAGAAAAAGAGAGAAAAGAAAAAAAAAATCAAAAAGAGGGAAGCAACTATGTATTGGAAAGGGCTACCTATTACAGGGGTCCTAACTAAACAAAAAAAGTGGGTACCTTTTAAAGTGTAGTAGCGTGAAAGCCACCATTGTACATTCATGCACTAGAAATGACTACTTGCTACTGGGGGTCCTAATTAATCAAAAAAGTGGGTACCTTTTAAGGTGTAATAGTATGAAAGCCTCCAATACAATGGTTTTGAATTAGAGTAAGACTGTGCAGCTATCTCAGACTAATTGTTATGATTGAAACCGTTAATGTCTATTGGTAGTTAACCTTAGAATTCTAGCCTTATTCTTATGACATGTGAGCTTTGTTACATTCCAGTACCTTGGTTGGTTTACTAAATGGTGTATAAGCCTTTCAATTGATACTTAACTTGGATTAATCTGTTTCCTATGTTCCTAAGCTCATTAAGCATCTTTCATGGCATGTGATTTTCATGAATATTGAATTTATGTTGTTTCTCCCTTGGTTTGAATGCGTTCATGTTATTTGCTAGAGACTAGCAAAACGTTAGTTAGGAGTGTGATTACATGTCAAAGTTGCATAATTAAGCAATAAAAATCATGCATTAAAGATTATAATTCTAATTAAATGCCTCATTATGTTTAGTATTTCAACATTGAGCTCATTTGAGATAATTATCCTATTTTTACCATGAATTTACGGATATTTGTGTTTTATTATTGCAGGATAATTTTTGAAAATTAAAGGCGAGCCATGCACACAAAAAGAGGCTGTGTATGTGAGCCATGTGCATGTGTGAAGGAATCGGGCCATGAAGAAGAAGCCATTCTAAATGAAAAGTTACAATGGCATGCATAGGAATTGAAGGAAGCTCGTTGGTTGTGTGCAAGCTTGCGGGCAAAAGGATCACGTGAAGATGGGCTTTGTATTGGGGCTTGGAGGTATGTACATGAGGAGTCCATGCACTGGGCTTAACTTCTTGGCCCGTGTGTAAAGGACAAGAGAAGGAAAGGTCGTGGTTAATAGGCACGCAAGGTGCGATGGGGATCAAAGAAGCTGTGAGCCTTTCTTGATGTGACCACGTGAGTGGGCTTTGAAGCCAATGCAAACACACGCCAAGCTTAAAGACGCTGGTAAAGCACACAATCGTGCTTTCCTGGGCTTGAAGAAATTGGAAAAAAGGCTTTGTAGGGCATTGAAATAAAGAATTGAAAAGTGAAATATTGTAGGCTTTGGAGAGCATTGAACTAAAGATTGAAAAGTCAAATGTTGTGGCCTTTGGAGGGCTTAAATGAATTGAAAAAATTTGGTTTTTGAGGCACTAAAAAGTCAATAGTTAGGGGCATTTTGGTAAATAGCTTTTATTAGGGTTTCGTGTGGGGGTTCTGGGGCTTTCCTCATTAGGGAATAAGTGTTGCACTGTGGGAGGTTTTCTTTGAGAGCCGTGAGTAGTAGGGGGCAGCTCCACTCGGCCATTGTTTCATCTCTCTCTCTCTCTCTCTCTTTAGCCGTGAGCAATAGGGGGCAACTCCACTCGGCCATTGTTTCATTTCTCTCTCTCTCTCTCTCCTTGCTTATTTATTTTTTGTTACTTTATTGTTAATTTAAAATTACATTTTCAAGTTATATTTTTTGGTACTCACATATTTAGCTATTAATCCTTTTGTGTCTTGTTTTCATTAGTTGTTATTTCAGCCCTTATTTAATGTTTGGTTTATAGTTATTATTTGTTGAGAGTATTTGTGTTCATGCCATTGTTGAGTAGGAAATTAATCTGGGTTACACAATTTTTGAGTTTTATATTGTTTAAGGTATTAAGTAGAGTTATTATAGTGTTGGTAGTATTTTATTGTTGCAGGATTTATAGTGAAAGTAATTTGAACCGGAAATTTTGAATTGCAAACATAAGTGGCTAAGTTCTACAACTTGGGTCGCGGTTCAATGTCGGTTGTTTTCCATGATTTATTAATTTTCCTTTGATATTATTGTTAAACTTTTATTTGGCTAAAACTTAAAATTGAAGGCAACATTGATAAATCGCTTGCTCTTAGTCCTTATTTTGTTGTTGACATGAGACACGGCAAAATTTTGATTTAATCTAGGATTTTCATCAATTAATTTTTACATGAGATTCCATTAATTCTTAATGAGAGTATGTATTTTGTTCCGTTTGGATGTGGAAAATTTACTCGAGCTCTAGTTTGAAATTTTCAACTTATTAATGCCTTGATTGGATTAACAAAAAGAGAAGTAAAGCCGAGGAAATTAGTAAATAGTGGAAGCAAAAAGACGTTGAACCCGTAACCCAAGTGTTTGATAAATTGTTTCAGTGAATCTATTTCGTTTTAACTGCATTATTGGATTTATATATTTAGAATCTTGGTAGAAGTTCAATCTCATTTTAGCATTTTTCTCAAGTACTTCCCACTTTATTTACTGTTTCCGTAAATAAAGAAAAAACCAAAAAGAATTTCACGCAACATTTTACATCAACAGGTTTGCATTAAACTTTCACATATACTTTGATACTCAGTGGTCCTTGTAGAATACGATCCTGGACTTATTCTTGATACAACTTGACACTTTAACACTTGGAAGCACAACCACCTCCCATCATCTAGCGATACAGTCGATCTAGGATGGTCTCTCCAACATTTACTTCATCGGCCCTCACATTCGCACTTGAGTTAGCTTCTCATGCTCCTAGTCACATTTTTGGCCCTAGTTTCACCAACCTATGTGTCTGCGGAAGAGGAGGGTTCCACAACTACACCTTCTGATGAGGCCCAGTAGTTTGCTACGGGTACTCCGTCTGACGCGTCCGATAACTTGGGAGGCAGTGATTTGGATAATGAAACCAACGGGTCAGCAGGGGAGGAGTAGGATAGGCTTAGGGCCAACCGCTTAGGATCCTTGTTGCATAACCAACATATGTATTGTGTCTCTACGGCGCTCCTACTTTTTCTTCTATTTTCTTTTCTTTGTGATGATTTGCAGGTTTGTGTTACATTGTGTTTTTGGGTGACAACCCTGTACTTGTAATGCATTATACATCTTGTACTGTTGATATCAATAAATATGCATGGTGTTTTTGGCTCTACGTGTAACGACATGCTTATTTTACCATATTTTTTTTTCATGATAATAAACACCAATATAATGAACCAGGAAAATCATACTCAACCTGAACCCATGGGCACCAAGGATATACCCAAAATATAACACGAAAGCCAAAGCAGCAGGAAAACATAAAATCATATGCATCTCATAATACCATTCAACACAATACCAGAGTTTACTACATTCGTCATATAAATACACACAATCCAAAATAACCAAAAGAGTTCAAGGGTTGCTATCCAAAAATAAGTCTGACCCCCTTACCCTTCAGATAAGGTAGGACTAATGAACTCTAGTGATGCGGAGCTTTATCCGCTCTCCTATCTGGGGCTCCTAAAATGTTCATATAATTTCGGGTGAGACACCTCTCCGTAAGGAAAATAAACTAATATTAGTGTGTGGCAACATGAGTATTTTCATGTTATACATATAACAGTACATGAGCATTCCCCATAGAACCCATATGTATCATATCTGAGAAAAAATATGTAAACATAACATGGTATAACATTTTGGGTTTTCATATATATAAACTACAGTGACCCAAATAATTATAATATTTGAATAATGGAAGAAGGATGGAAAAAGAAATTAAAAGAAATAATTAAACACGTCCTCGTCGACAAACCTAGGGAATTCATTGACGAGAGAACAAGAGGGGCTCGTCGATGAGGGAACGTTTCATCGATGAGAAAATACCGAGAGGATGTTTTGGCAACTCTAAATTTGGTCGACGAGGGGAGAGTTCGTTGATGAATTTTCTTTGTGACCTCATCGATGAAGGCTAGTGTATAAATAGGCTAAACTTCATTTTTTTAGGTTGAAATACGACACCCAAACCCTCTCTCTCACCTCCCTTCATCCCTCCACCCTTCTCTCTTAATTTTTGGGTCCGTTTCTTGTCGGATCGACAATCCAAAGCTACCACGACACTCTTGAGGAAATTCTCTACATATCTGCTGGAGTGGATTGTCAGTGGGACGAGTTTAGAAATAATTCCAAATTCAAGTAAGGCTTTTTGTTTGGAATTTAGCTTTACCATAGTTATAGGAAATGTTATATACGAAGAAATACTGAAGTTTAGTTTTGGGAGATGTGGATTCCAGGGTGTTGGATGAGGAACCCAGCGGGTGTTGGATTGACTGTTTTAGGGGCTTTTTTAGGAATTAGGTAATGGAATAAACTAAGCTAGTTGTTCTATGAAAATGTATATATAACCTTATAACATTTTTTTTCAAGAATATATATATATATATATATATATATGCATTATGTTGGGAAATACTGTTGTAAATGATGATATGTTCTAAATATATGTAATACCCATTTTGTGTGGCATGAGTAAAATTTATGATGAACTACTATTTTCTAGAAAAATGATAAATGATACAAAGTTTTACTATGAAAACTGGCGTACGGGCCAAGAGTTTTATATGATATACTAGTGTACAGGTCGAGGACGTTTTTATATGATATGTCGGCATATGGGCCGAGCTATTGATATGTTATGTCAGCGTACGGGCTGAGCTATGGATATGTTATGCTGATGTACGAGCTGAACTATTGATATGTTATGCCGGCGTATGGGCCGAGCTATTGATATGTGATACGGCGTACGGGCTGAAGATTTTCATGGTTTATATATGAAATGTGATATGATGATATTGAATTGACAATTATTATTATGGAATAGCAATGTGTCACTGTTTGAAATATGTTATATGCTATCAGAACCTGGTTGGCTTGGTTTAGGCTTGCACTTGCATGGTACCATTGCTATATGCTCATGATCATCATGATATTGTGTTATCGCTGTCATACGGGGCAGCGTGAGGATGGATAGTCGATGTGATTATTAAAGTGTTGGCACTCCTAGTGTACGGACCCAGCCTGGCAGACCCATCGTACTTACAAACATTTACTTTGACTTGGCAGTGGTCAACCAGCCATTGTCAGGTCCTGCCTTCGGGCCACACAACCAAATCATGTGGGGGTAAAACATGACACTAGCCAGCTAACCTACCAGGGTGATTTTTGTATTTTTATTATATGAGATGAATTATGCTTATGGAAATCCAGTATGTTATGCCATGCTATGAGTATATATGTTTTCCCAGATATGATAGATAGTTACATCAAATATGTTTATGTATGGTTTTGTGTATAACACTGAAATACTCATGTTGCCATACACTAGTATTAGTTTATTTCCCTTACTAAGAGGTGTCTCACCTCAAATTATATGAACATTTTTGGAGCCCTTGATAGGAGAGCGGATAAAGCTCCGCTGAGGTAGTTATAGTTGATCTACCCTTTTTGAAGGGTAAGTATTTTGATAGGGTCAGACAAATTTTGTGGGAAGTGACCCTAGGACTCTTTTGGGTTGTATATATAATTACAGTGGATATAGTAACTCTGGTGTTGTGTTAAATGGTATTTTAAGATGTATATGATTTTTATGTTTCCTACTGCTTTGCCTTCCATACTATATTTCTGATGTATCCCTGGTACCCATGGGTTTAGGTTGATTATGATCTGTTGAGTTGATTATATTGGTTTTATTATATTATTATATGAAAAAAAATATATAAAAAATAAGTAGGTCGTTACAGTTTGGTATTAGAGCCTAGTTTGCTAGGTTCTGTGGACTTTAGAATGCAACAAAATAGGAAAATGATTTAAGGTTTTATTCTATAGTCTAGAGGTAGGACTTCCATAGTGGTTTCTGTGTTTTTCCTGGAGTGACGACTTCAGAAAAGCCATAGTAAACTATTGTCGGGTTGTGTTCCTAGAATGTGTGACTGGAATTAGGAATGAGTTGAGGAAGTGAAGATAGGGAACGATATTAGGTGTGTAATGCTAAGTATAGAGTTCCTAAGATACGATTATTGTTTTTTAGGATGGATGCAGGAGGAGGTAGTGCCCATGCGAGTGGCAGTGATGGAGCAAGGCCCTAGAGTGTAGCCAGGACCGATTCCGACGTAATCTTACATAGAGTGGCTTAGCAAGTTATGACTGAGATCGCTAGGAGTTCTAGGGAGCAGAGTGATCCATCTTCAGGCCATGGGTGCACCATAGAGAAGTTTACGAAGTTGAACCCTCTAGCATTTTTAGGGGGAGTAGATCCTGCAGCCACCAAAAATTGGATGCAAGAGATTAAGAAAGTCTTAACTATATTGCAGTGTACGGAAGAATAGAGGGTCCTCTTCGCCACTTATAAACTGACAAGGGAGGCCGAGATGTGGTGGACTGCTGTGAGACTACTGGAGCAGCAAAGGACGATGCCGATAGTGATGACGTGGGACTAGTTTAAAGAGTTGTTCTTTGATAGGTATTTCCCAGCCACAGTCAAGGAGGCTAAAGTGGAAGAGTTCCTGAGTCTGAAACAGGGACAGTTATCAGTCCAGCAGTATGTGGTGTGATTTATAGAGCTCTCTCATTTCACTTCATATATTGTTCCTGACGAGGTGAAAGAGGCGAGACAGTTTGAACAAGGATTAAGGAGAGGCATATACAAGCAGGTGGTGGTGCTAAAGATTCAAGATTTTGCTAAGTTAGTTGACAAAGCAGCCTTGGCAAAGGTGGGTGAGTGTATGGATGCAAAGCATCAGGGACAGAAGAAGAAATCTGCATCTGCAGGCTATCAGCAGGGTCCTAGATAGGGTCAGTGGAGGAGAGGAAACTATGGTAGAGGATAGAGGCAGAACATTGGAGGTCGTGAGGTGCAGGTGGTACAGAATCCTCCTGTATGTCAAGCTTGTGGGAGGACACACTGGGGAGAGTGTCAAGTAGGGAAATTTATCTGCTATCGTTGTGATAGACAGGGACATCTGGTGCAAGACTACCCTACACCACCAGATGTTTCTCCTACTCCTAGACAGTACCGGGGAGGCTATTAGGCGCCACGTGGGGGTTAGTAGAGGAATATTTGTAATGACCTGAAAAATAAAAATGATATTTAAATAGAGAGGAAGGGAAATGGAGATAGAAAAAGAAGGAGACAGAAGAAGCATTCGTTGATGACTTTGAATTTTGGGAGTAATAACTGAGGAAATTTATCAGGTCCTTATCGACGAACACAGGGATTCGTTGGTGAGGATACAGCAGGGCCTCATTGACGAAGCCAAGTTTCTTCGATGAGAAGATACTGAGAGAGGATTTTTGGAGGTCTAAAATTCATCGACGAGGGTGCAGGTTCGTCGACGAACTTTTGACAGGACTCGTCGACGAGGTGACGTATCTCGTCAACGAATCCAGCCCTATAAATAGCTGAAAATTGGATTTTTTAATGTGGAAATATAGAAATCACTCTCTCTCTCTCTCTCTCTCTCTCTCTCTCTCTATCCCTACGGTTTCTCTCTCCTCTCTCTTCGATTTCGGCTCCGTCATTCCCCGGATTGATGATCTGAGGCCACCACGATGCTCCTGGGAAGTTCTCTCCAAATCTGTTGGAGCGGATCGTTGGTGGAAGCAAGTTGGAATTCATCCCTGAGTTGAGATAAGACTTTTTATTCAAAATTTGGTCTTTTCACAGTTGAAGGAAATGATGTACTCGAATAAATACTGAATTTTAGTTCCGAGAATTATCATTTTCAGGGTACTGCTTAGGGCTTCCTATGGGTGTAAAACTAATATTATAGAGAGGCTTTTCAGTTGCCAAGTAAGGGGATAAATTAAAACAGTTATTTTTCATTGAAATTATTATTATTTAATAGTAGAATATTTTTTAGAAAGCATGTGACTATATATGGGTATAATTGATAAATTGTAAGTTTGGGAAAATACTGCAATTGTATAGGAAATGTGTTTTCAGAACAGAATTTTTGGTTTCATTTAATTCGTGTGGCATAAATATTATTTTATGTATATATTATACCATGTTAAGTTAGATTTACAATATAAAGCATGTTGATAGATATTTTTAGGAATAACATGATAAACACAGTAAATAATGATTTTGGAATTTATGATATGTTCGGCGCAAGGCCATAATTGATGTTTGGCGCGAGGCCGTATTTACTCATGTTATTCGGCGTGAGGCTATTTTTATTCATGTTTTCGGCACAAGGCCGTAATTATTATGTTAAAGTAGACTTCAGAAAATGCTATTATTTGATGTACGATAAATAGAATATGATTATGTACTATATGTTATTAGAACCCGGATGTTAGTGTAGTTTAGTTTCAGGAGCACGATATCGTAGCTTATAGATCAGATATCTATGATCAGATTGGTGCTAACCACCCCACGAGGGGGTGGGAGATGGATAGTCGATGTGGTTTTCATTGTAGAGTGTAGATATCCACCTAGTAGTCCAGACCAGGGTATGGCGGGCACATCGTACTTACAAACATTTTTGACTCGGCAGTGGTCGGCTAGCCATTGTCAGGTCCCACTTTCAGACTGCACAACCTATCATGGGGGGCAGTACATGACATTAACTAGCTATACATCCCGGGCAGTTTTTAGTATTATAGATTATATCAGATAACACATGATTAGTATGATTACTTGGAAGTATGAGATTATATGTTTATCTAATCATAGTATGATTTATGTTTTATGGTATGTGAAATGTATAGTATATGTATTACAACATTAAATATTCGTGTTGCCACATAGCTGATTTTAATTTATCTACCCTTACTGAGAGGTGTCTCACCTCGAATATTAAATGATTTTCAGGAAACCCGAAGAGACCGGTGGGTCAGGGCCGCCGCTGAGTGAGTTGAGCTTCCCTGCTAGAAGGGTAAGTTCTAATCTTGGATCAAGAGATTTTTGTTGTAAGATCCTAGGTTTATTTTGGTATTTTTAGGAGATTGTATATAGACACGGATATTTAGGATGGTAGTTAACTCTGGTGTCTAGATTTTGTGGTTACAAAAATGTGATTTAAATTTACTGTTGCTTAGGTTTCCGCTGTGTTTGACAGGTGTCCACGATACCAACGGGTTCGAGTTGATTATTTTATTTATTACATTTTATTTTATATTAAGATAAGTATGTCATTATAGTTTGGTATTAGAGCCTAGTATATTAGGTTCTGTAGACTCTAGAATGCAGCAATAATAATACCAGAGTATAGGATAAGGGAATTTGAGGTCTGGTTTTGTAGTTTAGATGCTAGACTTCCGTGGTGGTTTGTGTGATTTTCCTAGGGTGACGATTTCAGGAAAGTCATGGTAAACTATCATTGGGTTGGGTATCTAGGTTGCAGGATTGAGGCTTGAATTAAGATTAGAAGAGATGAATTAATTAGGAGAATACATTATAGGAGTTGGATGATATGTATAGTGGAGGGGTTCTAAGTTAAGTTCTTTATTTTTCAGGATAGACCCTGGTGGCAGTAGTGCCCACGCTAGTGAGAATGAGGGTGCTGGACCCTCAAGCATTGCGGGTAGTGATTCAGATGCAGTTTTAAGCAGCGTAGCACAGCAAGTCATGGCCAAAATTTTTAGGAGCTCAAGGGAACAGGGCGGTCCGTTGGCAAGCCATGGTATCACGATAGAGAAATTCATAGAGATGAATCCTTTGGTTTTCTCATGAGGAACAGATCCTGCAGTCGCAGAAACTGGGTGTAGGAGGTGGAGAAAATATTTGCAGTACTACAATATTCAGAGGAGCAGACGGTGTTGTATGCCACCTATAGATTGACTAGAGAGGTTGAGAGGTGGTGGATGGCGGTGAAACTCCTTGAGCAGTAGAGGACAGTACCTATGGAGATGACATAGGACCAGTTTAAGAAGACATTCTTTGATAGGTATTTTTCGGCCTCGTCCAGGGAAGCAAAGGTTGAGGAGTTCCTAAATCTGAAACAGGGACATCAGACCGTACAACAGTACACGGCGAGGTTTATTGAATTATCTCACTTTACCCCGTACATCGTACCAAATGAAGCAAAGAAGGTACAACAGTTTGAGAGAGGTTTGAGGAGAGAAATACATAAACAGGTGTCGATTATGAAGTTGTAGGATTTTGTTGAGCTAGTGGATAGAGCCACTATAGCAGAGATTGGGGAGCGGTTGGAAGCTGAGGAGCAGAGGCAGAAGAAAAGATCCACACCTTCTAGTTCCCAGTAGGGAGTCAGCCGTGGTTCATGGAAAAGAGGTGGCTACTACAGAGATCAGAAGCAGGAGACCGGGAATCACGGTTTTCAGGGTGTGCAACCATCTCCAGCTTGTCCGTCTTGTAGGAAAAGACACCTGGGGGAATGTTATGCTGGGCGAGGTGTCTACTACCGGTGTAGGGAGCCAGGACATATGATGAGGGAGTGTTTGGCTCATATTGGTGCTACTTTTTCTCCTAGACCGGCTCGAGGAGGTTACCAGGCTCCACATGGAGGCCAGCAGCGGAATATGGCTCTAGTTAGGGTTTTTGCTCTAACGCCGGGTGATGTTGAGGCAACCGGCGATGTGGTGACAGGTACGGTTAATATGCTTTCATTTAAAGTTATTGCACTTTTTGACTCAGGAGCCATGCACTCATTTGCATATGTGGGATGTGTTAAATTGTGTAGGGCCGAAACACAAGCACTAGATGTTGAATTATTAGTAGCTAGACCAACTGGGTTGGCGGTGAGGTGTAGTAGGATGTTTCGTGGTTGTCCAGTCGATATTCAGGGGAGAATTTTATCTGCTAACTTAGTGGTGCTGGATATTCATGGATTTGATATCATCTTTGGCATGGATTGGCTAGCAGCTAATTTTGCCAGTATAGACTGCCATGCAAAAGAAGTAATTTTTAGACCGCCAGGAAGATCAAAATTTAGATTTACAGGGTCACGAGTGTAATTTCTACCCCAGATGGTTTCAGCTGTTCAGGCGAGGAAATTGCTCTTGAGTGATTGCCAGGGATTTGTGAACTTCATGATGGAAACAATAGGGAATGAAGTAAAACTCACTAGTACACCAGTAGTAAAGGAGTTTATTGATGTGTTTCCAGATGAATTGCCAGGTTTTCCACCTGATTAAGAGGTAGATTTTCCTATTGATTTACTTCCAAGTACAGCACCGATCTCCAAAGCACCATACCAAATGACGCCAATGGAGTTGGCATAACAAAAAGATCAGTTGCAGGATTTGATTAATAAGGGCTTTATACAACCTAGTATATCTCCGTGGGGAGCTCCAGTGCTGTTCGTGAAGAAGAAGGACAGGTCTATAAATATGTGCATAGATTACAGGGAGATTAATAAAGTGACCATCAAGAACAAGTATCCTCTACCCTGTATAGATGACTTGTTTGACCAGCTCCAGGGTACATGGGTATATTCTAAGATCGACCTTAGATCAGGTTACCATCAAGTAAAGGTGAGGGCAGAAGATGTATCGAAGATAGCTTTTAGGACCAAGTATAGGCATTACGAATTTCTTGTTATGCCATTTGGTTTGACAAATGATCCTACGATATTTATAGATTTGATGAATAGGATCTTTCATCCATATTTAGATCAGTTTGTGGTTATTTTTATTGATGATGTACTGGTATATTTCGAGGAGCATGAGATACATTTGAGGCAGGTTCTATAGACTCTACAAGAAAAGAAGTTGTATGCTAAATTCAGTAAATGCGACTTCTAGCTTGAGAAAGTTATACTTTTAGGGCATGTTATCTCAGGAGATGGAATTTCTATGGATCCCAGTAAGATTAAGGTGGTGGTGAATTGGGCTAGACTGAGAAACGTCTAGGAAATTAGGAGTTTCTTGGGTTTAGCTGGATATTACCGTCGTTTTGTCGAGGGATTCTTAACTTTATCCAAGCCTTTGACATGACTGCCTAGGAAGAATGCCATATTTGAATGGGATAATAGTTGTGATAGAGTTTTTAGGAATTGAAATAGAGGTTAGTCACAGCGCCAATACTGATCATCCCGTCTGGGGGTGAGGGGTATACTATCTACAGTGATGCGTCCTTGAAGGGACTTGGTTGTGTATTGATGTAGCATGGCAGAGTGGTGGCATATGCATCCAGATAGTTGAAAGAGTATGAAAATAACTACCCTACCCATGATCTTGAATCGGCTGCAGTGGTACACGCATTGAAAATTTGGAGGCATTACCTGTACGGCGAGTAGTGTGAGATTTTCTCCGACCACAAGAGCTTAAAGTATTTCTTCACCCAGAAGGAATTGAATATGAGGCAAAGAAGGTGGTTAGAGTTGATTAAGGATTTTGACTGTACTATCAGTTACCACCCAAGGAAAGCAAACGAGGTAGCTGATGCATTGAGCAGGAAGTCTGGGAAATCAGCGTTGACAGCTATGGAGATCCAGCGTCCAATCATGATGGATCTCGAGAGTCTCGACATTGAATTGATAAAGAGTAATACTCCAGTATGTAACGCCAGCCTAGTGGTACAGCCTACTCTGCAGGAAAGAATTAAAGCTGCCCAGAAAGAAGACCTAGAATTAGTAAAGGTGATGGATAGAGTGAGAGTGGTCAGGGGGAGGAATTCAGTATTGCAGATGACGGAGCTTTATGGTTTCGTTCTAATTATGTGTTCCTGCCGATATTGACATTAGGAAGACTATTTTGAAGGAGAATCACAGATCTTTGTATACAGTTCATCCTGACAGTACGAAAATGTATAGGGATCTGTGAGAGTTTTATTGGTGGAGTGGTATGAAGAGAGAAATTGCCGAGTATGTAGCCCAGTGCTTGACGTGCCAGTAGGTAAAAGCTGAGCACCTGAGGCTAGCGGGTCAGTTGCAGCCGTTCTTTATACCAGAGTGGAAGTGGGATCATATATCCATGGACTTTGTGTCAGGGCTTCCGTTGATATCACATGGCCAGAATACGATTTGGGTGATAGTAGACCGGTTGACTAAGACCGCCCATTTTCTCCCTATTAAGATCAACTATTCCCTCAAGCATTTGGTGGAGATTTACATCCAGGAGATAGCTCGTTCTCATGGGGTTCCAGTATCTATAGTGTTAGATCAAGACCCGCGTTTCATATCACGGTTTTGGAGAAGCTTGTAGGAAGCTTTAGGGTCTCAGCTATCTTTTAGCATGACATTCCATCCTTAGTAAGATGGGTAGACTGAGAGGATGATATAGATACTAGAAGATATGCTCTGAGCATGTATATTAGAGTTTAGGGGTAGTTAGACTCAGCTCATGTCGTTGGTGGAATTAGCGTAAAATAATAGTTTTCAGGCCAGCATTGGTATTGCACCATTTGAGGCACTATATGGTAGGAGATGTCGATCTCCTTTGTATTGGGATGAGAAGGGTGAGCAGTGCGTTGTGCGGCTAGAGCTGGTACAGCAAGCATACGATAAAGTTCGACTTATCAAGGATAGAATCAATGTAACTCAGAGTTGACAGAAGATTTTTGCCGACCATCACTGCAGGAATTTGGAGTTCGATACAGGTAATCATGTATTTTTGAAGATAGCTCCATTAAAAGGGGTTATGAGGTTTCGTAGAAAAGGTAAACTTAGCCCTAGGTTCATCGGTCCGTTTGAGATTTTAGAGAAAGTGGGACCGGTTGCCTACAAGCTAGCTTTGCCACCTACACTATTCAGGATGCATGATGTATTCCATGTTTATATGTTGAGAAAATACATCCTAGATCCTTCCCATATTATCATCTATGGCAAGTTAGAGCTTAGTGATTCACTAGTATATGAGGAGGTACCAGTGCAGATTCTGGATAGAAAAGAACAGGAACTACGTAATAAGAAGATTCCTCTGGTAAAGGTTCTATGGAGGAATCATGCCATAGAAAAGGCATCTTGGGAGCTTGAGGAGCAAATAAGAAAAAAATACCCACAACTGTTCCAAGAAGTTCAGATGTAATTAGGAAATGTAAATAAATATATAATGTTTCTTTTGCAGGTACATGTAATGCTCTAGCAGTAAGTGGTATTTTAATTTTGGGGGAAATTTTCTTTTTGTTTATGTAATCTCTCAGGACTTGAAATGTAACCATGGTATTCCTCCGCCATAAGTGAGGGTAAGTAATAAAATAAGTAGACCATTTTGCCTATTAAGGGATGATGAATTTTATGGATAGTAAATTTCAAGGACGAAGTTTTATAAGGTGGGGAGAATGTAATGACCTGAATAATAAAAATGATATTTAAATAGAGAGGAAGGAAAATAAAACAAAAATAGAAGGAGGCTACAAACTTCGTCGACGACATTACATTTTGGGAGTAATAACAGAGGAAATTTGTCAGGTCCTCGTCAACGAACACAGGGGATTCGTTGATGAGGATACAAAAGGGCCTCGTCGACGAAGCCAAGTTTCGTCGATGAGAAGATACCGAGAGAGGATTTTTAGAAGTCTGAAATTTTTTGACAAGGGTGCAAGTTCGTCAATGAACTTTCTACAGGACTCGTCAACGAGGTGACATGTCTCGTCGATGAATCCAACCCTATAAATAGCTTAAAATCGGATTTTTAACGTAGAAAAATAGAAAGCACTCTCTCTCTCTCTCTCTCTCTCTCTCTCTCTCTCTCTCTCTCTCTCCCTACTATTTCTCTCTCCTCTCTCTTTGATTTCAGCTCCGTCGTTCGTCGGATCAATGATTTAAGGCCACCACGATGCTCTTAGGGAAGTTCTCTCCAAATCTGCCGGAGCGGATCATTGGTGGAAGCAAGTTAGAATTCATCCCTGAGTTGAGGTAAGGCTTTTTGGTTGAAATTTGGTCTTTCCACAGTTGAAGGAAATGATGTACTCGAATAAATACTGAAGTTTTGTTCTGAGAATTATCATTTTCAGGGTATTGCTTAGGGTTTTCTACGGGTGTAAGACCAGTATTATAGAGGGGCTTTTCAATTGCAAGGTAAGGGGATAAATTAAAATAGTTATTTTTCATTGAAATTATTATTATTTAATAGTAAAATCATTTTCAGAAAGCATGCGACTATATATGGGCATAATTGAGAAAATGTAAGTTTGGGAAAATACTGCAATTGTACAGGAAATGTGTTTTTAGAACAGAATTTATGGTTTCATTTAATTCGTGTGGCATGAATATTATTTTATGTATATATTATACCATGTTAAGTTAGATTTACAATATAAAGCATGTTGATAGATATTTTCAGGAATAACATGATAAACACAGTAAATAATGATTTCGGAATATATGATATGTTCGGCGCAAGGTCATAATTGATGTTTGGCGCGAGGCCGTATTTACTCATGTTATTCGGTGCGAGGCCGTCTTTATTCATGTTTTTGGTGTGAGGTTGTAATTATTATGTTAAAGTAGACTTCAGAAAATGCTATTATTTGATGTACGATAAACAGAATATGATTATGTACTATATGTTATCAGAACTCGGATGTTAGTGTAGTTCAGTTTCAGGAGCACGGTATCGTAGCTTATAGATCAGATATCTATGATCAGATTGGTGCTAACCACCCCACAAGGGGGTGGGAGATGGATAGTCTATGTGGTTTTCAGTGTAGAGTGTAGACGTCCACCTGGCAGTCCGGACCAAGGTGCGGCACGCCCGTCATACTTACAAACATTTTTGACTTGGCAGTGGTCAACCAGCCATTTTCGGGTCTAGCCTTCAAGCTGCACAACCCATCATGGGGGTAATACATGACATCATCTAGCTATACATCCTGGGTAGTTTTTAGTACTATAGATTATATCAGATAACACATGATTAGTATGATTACTTGGAAGTATGAAATTATATATTTATTTAATCATAGTATGATTTATGTTTCATAGTATGTGAAATGTATGGTATGTGTATTACAACATTAAATATTCATGTTGCCACATAGCTGATTTTAATTTATCTACCATTACTGAGAGGTGTCTCACCTCGAATATTAAATGATTTTCAAGAAACCCGGAGAGACCGGCGGATCAGGGTTGCCGCTGAGTGAGTTGAGCTTCCCTGCTAGAAGGGTAAGTTCTGATCTAGGATCAGGAGATTTTTGTTGTAAGATCCTAGGTTTATTTTGGTATTTTTGGGAGATTGTATATAAACACAGATATTTGGGATGGTAATTAACTCTGGGGTCTGGATTTTATGGTTACGAAAATGTGATTTAAATTTATTGTTGTTTATGTTTCGGCTGTGTTTGACAGGTGTCCCTGATACGCACGGGTTCGGTTTGACTATATTATTTATTACATTTTATTTTATATTAAGATAAGCAGGTTGTTACAATATGGCTCCAGGCAGAGTTTTGGCTTTGACGCCAGGTGATGCTGTGACAACTGGCGACGTGGTGACAGGTATGGTTAGCAAGCTTTCTTTTAAAGTTATTGCATTGTTTGATTCAAGTGCTACACACTCGTTCGTGTCTTCAAGGTATGCTAAATTATGTGGGGCAAATACACAATCATTAGATGTTGAATTGTCAGTGATTACACTGACCGGATCAGTAGTGAGGTGTAGTAGGGTACTCCAGGGCTATCCAGTTGCTATCCAGGCGAAGATTTTGTCTGCTGATTTGATAGTGCAGGACATGCACGGGTTTGATGTCATATTTGGTATGGATTGGTTGGCAGCTAACTTTTCCAGAATAGATTGCTATAAACAAGAAGTGATATTCAAACCTCCAAGAAGAGCAGAATTCAAATTTGTAGGGTCACGAGTGCAATCCCTGTCTCAGTTAGTTTCAGCTATTCAGGCGAGGAGACTACTATTGAGTGGTTGTCAGGGATTCATAGCTTTTATGAAGGAAATGTCAGGGAATGAATTGAAATTTTCTAGTACGCCAGTAGTGAAAGAATTTACATATGTGTTTTTTGATGAGTTACCAGAATTGCCACCTGATCGAGAGGTAGATTTTCTTATTGATCTAATTCCTGGTACAAAGCCGATTTTTAAAGTACCTTACCGAATGGTTCCAGCAGAGTTGGCAAAATTGAAGAATCAATTGCAAGATTTGCTTGATAAGGGTTTCATACGACCTAGTGTATCGCCATGGGGAGCTCCAGTTTTTTTTGTAAAGAAGAAAGACGGGACTATGAGGATGCGTATCGATTATAGGGAGATTAATAAAATGTCAATTAAGAACAAGTATCCTCTACCCCGTATAGATGATTTATTTGATCAACTCCAGGGTACACGGGTGTATTATAAGATTGACCTCAGAGCAGGCTATCATCAAGTGAAAGTGAAAGTAGAAGACGTGTCAAAGACGGCCTTTAGGACAAGGTATAGGCATTACGAGTTTCTTTTTATGTCGTTTGGTTTGACGAATGCTCATACGGTATTTTATGGACTTGATGAACAGAGTTTTCCATCAATACTTAGACCAGTTCGTTGTTGTTTTTATTGATGATGTACTGGTCTATTCGAGGAGTTATAAGGAGCATGAGATCCACTTGAGGTAGGTTTTACAGATACTCAAGGAAAAGAAGTTGTACGCCAAGTTTAGCAAATGTAAATTCTAGATCGAGAAGGTTGTATTTTTAGGGCACGTTGTTGGAATTGGTGTATAATAAGAGGGGGGGGGGTGAATTGGAATTTTAAAAAAATTATCTCCTAGGTTAAATGAAATACCCGTATAGTACAACCTAGGATCTTTCTATGCAACTCCAAATGCACCAATAATATAACGTGCAAAAATTTAACTCAAGTGCATCATTCACACCATAACATACATGTGCAGTAAATATAAAGTCCAGAAATATAAGCAAGGCACACGATATGTTATCGAGGTTTGGCCAACTGTGCCTATGTCCCCACCTCTAACTTGCAAGCCCGAGGATTCCACTAAAGGCTCACATAACAGGTGGAGTGACACAGATTACAACCAGGTCAATTAGCACAGGGCTGACCTCAACCTTTATAACCTGGTCAATTAGTGGGGCTGACCTCAACCTACACCTTAACAAGATGGTGCACCTAGCTTTCCTAATTGGGTCTAAGCCAATCCGAGACTATTTCAAAGGGCTAGTCTCCCTCTTTAGGCCCGTGCTTGGAAATACAATAGTATGTTCACTATCAATGAAATGGTACAGTGATTATGCTTTCAAAAAAAGCAGATATGTACCCAATTACGTGCAATCACATACACCAACAATAAGATATAATAAGTAAGCTCAATGTGGTTTAATATATTAACTCTCAAATATATTTGCAGTCGATGTAATCAGTGCGTGAGAGTGCAATCACTATAATCTTTGTATCACAAGATGTATTCAATCTAAGTGCTCAAACAAAGATATTAGCCAAACAATATATAATATATATATATATATATATATTTCAATGAACAGATTTTCTCAATCGTATGATGATCAAGTAATGTATATGTTTGGCTTATAAAAAGAGTTTAATCTTTGTATTTAGAAAATGATATATAAGTCAATGAATATTGAATCAAAGATTTTACTGCATAAACAAATATCTTTTCGAAGGTATGTTAAGATAAATCAAACAATTAATTTGAAAATGTTTGAGAAGATTTTGCAATCCAAAAACAAATACCAACTTCACAAAATATTGCAATGAATATGCAATACTCAGAAGTTTAATGCAAGTTTTCTTAGGAGAGACTTATCAACAAAGCCCACTAAGAATAGTTAGGCTTGGCTCTCAAGAAAATTGTATCAAATAATTACAAATCAAGGAGAGCAAACCTTTTGATCAAATAATCACTCAAATTAAACTTACGAAGAGTTTTTGCAATAAGAGAAGGCAAGTATGAGTGAATGGAGCTTAGATATGAGTATTATAGATTTTGGAATTTCAAAGGATTTTTCTTAAACAAGCTTGCTAATCCCCCGCTAATTATTCCAAATGAGGGGGTTATTTATAGACTTCCCCAGAAATATAATCGTTAGGGACATGGTTGGAATAATTAGGAACGTTTTAACATTAAATTAATTTAATCTCGTTTAAAAAAGTTAACCATGGTAAAAAAATGGGTCCAACCCAAGAGCACCGTTCGACCAGGAGAAGTTTGGTCAATTAAAGTTCTTGGGGTTCGGTCGACCATGCCAAAAATGAACTACCCGTTCGGTCGACCGAACATGTATGTCCGAGGTAATTTTTCAATATTTATGAGGTTCGGTCGACCAAGCTGATTTTGAACTATGCATGTCAGTCGACCAGACCGTTGAGTTCCCACACGTGGGAACTCGGTCAACCAAGTTGGTCGTATACAATTTTATCTTGGTTGACCAGGAAGTCAAAATATTGAGTTCAGGGAGGTTCGATCGACCGGGGTCATTTGAACTACAAGAGTTCAATCGACCGGGATGTGGTCATCCCGTTGACCCGAACCAGGTTCGGTCGACCAGGGGCCAAATGAACATAAATGGTCGGTTGACCGAAGATGCACATTTTGTGCAATTCAGTCTCGTTTCAAACAGAAAACACCCTATTCAAAAGTATGACACATACAAGTGAGTGTGTGAGTGTCCTAGGGTCATTTCTAAGTCCTTCTTTAAGACACCGAAAAAATTTGGTGTCGGTCGACCGAAGGTCAACTGAAGGGTGTTCCCTAAGGTCCAACTACAGTTTTGAGCTTATACTTTTTAGTTTGAGTTTGGTTTGAGCTTACTTATTAGATCATGCTTATGATGTGTGTGTGATTATTACAAACCAATCCCTATTTACTATTACAGACCCTTTGTATAAAAATGAAATACAATACAATAGAAATTGGGTCTTCAACTTCAATCTCTCTTTGTGCATTATGATCTATCAATTAGAGTTCCTGCACATAACGTCAAACACCCATTAAATATAATAGGTATTTTTCATTATCAAAATCGGGCATGACTTATAGGGTCAACAAATGTTATATCAGAGGATGGTATTTTTGTGGATCCTAGTAAAATTGAGGCGGTAGTGAATTGGATTAGACCGAGAAACGTCTAGGAGATCAGGGGTTTCTTGGGGATAGTTGGGTACTACCGTTATTGACCTTATAGGTCGCACCCGGTTTTGATAATGACAAATACTGATATTTGATGATTGACAAGTGCTTGTGCAGGTTCAAATTAATATTCCAAGGAAGGAGACTTGAGGAAACAAGAAGACCGTGAAGATTTGTAATTTGTAATTGAAATTCATATCGGTTTGTAATAATATGGGTTTGTAATGGTAACTTAGGCATGTGGATGTATGCTTATCACATGCACATCGTGCACATAAGATATAGTGTAAGCTCAACTAAGACCATAGCAAGACCCTAGGCTCCAACACTCACACACACATTGCATAAAATATAGTGTGAAATAATTGTACTGAAATTGATCATATCTAAGCAAGCTAAGAGGGGTCGGGCAACTGAACCTTTGGAGTACAAAACTCCTCGGGTGCCCGAACCTTGAAGGTCAAAATGTTGACCTACCCTCGGGTGACCGAACCTTAATTGTGCATATTTTCCTCAGGCGCCCGAACGTCTCGAGAAGAACATCCTACCAACTCGGGCAACCTACTACCTCAGTTCAAAAAGTGGCTCGGGTGACTAAATGGAATAGTTCGGTTAACCGAACCCAGGACCGGGCACCCTAACCTACGAACAAATGTTTCTAACTTTTTTTTGGGCTGCCAAACCAAGACACGGGGCAACCGAATTAGCTTAGAACACTTTTATTGTTGTGTCTGTTTGGACGACCGAACCTCAGTTCAGCCACCCGAACTCCAGCTGGTTAAAATAAATTAACCGTGGTAAAACAGGGTTATTTAGGTAATTGAATTTTAATCTTTTGAGACTCTTTAATAATGCCCATTATATCCCGAACGGTAATAATTTTTTACCTGGCTATAAATATGAGTCCATTTGCTCAATTAAAGGGTGATTAAGAAAAGTGATTAGCAAAAATTCTCTCTCTCTTGAAAATCCATTTTGTGCCCTAACACTTTCAAACTTGCATCCTTTTGATAAAATCCGAAAGTGCAAGAGTTCCATCTTTGTTTATGTGATTATTGCTTCGTGCTAATACTCCCATTATTGTGTGTGCTTGAAATTCATTTATTGGGAGCATAACTTAGGTTTATCCCATGGATTTCTCTTAGGTTTATCCCATGGATTTCTCCTTTGTAAATCTCGTGTGGGATGAAACCAAGAAAGCTTGGGATATTTGCATTCCATTGCTAGTGTCCAAGAGCTTTTTTTTTTTTTGTGCAAATAATTTTTCAAACAAGCAAGCAATCTTTTCAAACTATCTTTGTGCTTATTTCATTGAAGAAAACCATTCTGAAACTAGTTTGATTATCTACCTAGTATACTTGGAATATTGATGTTTTGTTGATATATTTTATTTAGATTCCAAGCCACTGCTTGTATTGATTATTCTTGAGCATCATACTAATCGTATTGTGTTGAATACTCTTGAATTTTATATTGACTATACTATGTTGAGTATTGATAGAACAAACCTTGCATCACTGAACTTACACTATATCCATGCTATTGATGCATATTTGATTGAGCATATTATTTGGGTACAAATCTGCTTTATGTGAAAGCACTCATCTGTTGTACCATTTGATTGTAAAATCTGAGTGTTTCTAGGCGTGGCCTGAGGGGGCGGTAATCCAGTCCGGTAAGGATTGTATGTACTGGTTGAGGTCAGCCCTTGAATTGACCTGGTTTGTATAGGTGTCGCTCCACCATTTAATTGAGCAAGTTATAGTGGTAATCCTTGTGCTAGTGAGACAAGGCGGGGATGTAGGCAATTGGCCAAACCTCGATAACATCTCTGTGTGTCACTTTTTCTTTGGTGCTTTCTGGTGCATGTGGTGTTAAATAAATTGCTTTATTTAAATTCTGGTATATTTACTTTATTTGCACTAGGTTGTCCTTAAGGTTGTGAACATACTGGTGTTAGAACATTCACCTAGGGATTAAATTTAAAAATACCAATTCACCCCCCCCTCTTGGGATCACGGTAAAGCTAACAATTGGTATCAAAACCACGTTGCATAGACTAGTTGTTATTTTACAAAAAGATTACATATGGCTCATAGCTCCGTGACCCCTTTCCCTGAGGGATCATCTTCCACACGACCTCCTATTTTTAGTGGTATCAATTACACCTTCTGGAAACAAAGGATGCTCATCTACCTTCAGAATACTAATTGGAAGGCGTGGAGGATAGTCTCTAAGGGAAACTATGTCCCTATGAAAATAGAGGGTGCAGCTAGGGTTCCTAAAACTGAGGATGAGTATGATGATGATGATATGAAAGTTGTTAGTCTTAATGCCACTGCCATGAATATTTTATATTGAAGTCTTGATGTAAATGAATTTAACAAAATTATGGCATGTTCTACTGCAAAAGAAATATGAGATAAGTTAGAGGTCACTTATGAGGGTACTAGAGACATGAAGGACAGTAGGATAGATATGTTGACTAGTGAGTATGAGGCATTTAGGATGAATATAGGTGAGTCCATTCAGAGCATGTACACCAGATTAACACACATTATAAACTCACTGCATGCATTAGGAAAGACCTATCCCACATATGAAATGATTAGGAAGATCCTTAGAGGCTTACCTCATGTTTGGGAAGTCAAGGCTACTGCCATTGTTGAGGGTAAAGATCTTAAAGCCATGACCCTAGATGAATTGATAGGTTCCCTGATCACATATGAATTGAGCATAAATGAGAGACTTAATGAGCATAATAGTACTAAGAAGGTTACTTTATTAAAAGCCTCCACTAACACATCTAATGAGTGCAGTGAATCTGACACTAATGATGAAATGGCTATGCTAACTAGAAAATTTAGTAGATTTTTTAGGAAGAACAGGAAGCCCTTTAAAAAATATAGAGAGTCTACTATTGAGAAGGGAGATTCTAGCAAAAGAAAATAAAAATCAACTGCTCCTATGTGCTATAATTGTAACAAGGTGGGGCACATTAAACCTGACTGCCCACTACTGAAGAAGGAGGCTAAGAAAAAGAAGAAAGCCATGAAGGCCGGGACTTCATGGGACAAACTCAGTAGTAGTGACAGAATCAGATCACAGCGACTCGGAGGTCGCCAATCTATGCTTGATGGTATACAAGGATCAGGTATTGTCTTCTAGTTCATTGTCTTCATACTGCTCATCTGATGATTGTGATTCTGATTGCATGCCTACATTTAGAGAATTACAGTTTGAATATATTCGTGTTTCTAAATTGTTAGGCAAAATAACCAAGGAAAATAATGATTTGAAAAAGAAATGTGAAAATTAGTCAAAGTTGTTTAATATGGCAAAAACCTTTTATGTCTCTAGTTTAAAAGAAAAAGATGCCACTATTGTTGAGTTGTAGAGGAAATTGGAGGATAGCTCCAAAATCATTTTTAAATTCACCAAGGGCAAAGATAATTTTGAAAAATTACTTGGTGCCCAAAGAAACTCCTTAAGTAAAGAGGGTCTTGGTTTAATGGTGTTGAAAATGTTAGACGACCTAATCTTTACCTAGGACACTTTACACGTGAGTCAAAATCTCATATTCCTCCTAAAGAGCTTAAATGCATATTAAGATGTTTTAAATGTAAACAAATTGGTCACATTTAGTTTGATTGTCCACTTAGGAATAAACATGCTAGAATTAGGAAAGTATGGGTAGTTAAGGGAGATCTTGCTACTAACCCCCATGGACCCAACAAAATTTGGGGACCAGCATCAGTTACTTAACTTATTTTGCAGGTATACCTAAGATCGTCCTCCTCTAAAGACCGATGGTACTTGAATAGTGGGTGCTCATGGCACATAACCAGAAACAAGGGAAAATTCACTTCAATTGTTCCCAGGGATGGAGGCTATGTGACATTTGGTGACAATGCCAAATGACGTATCATCGGGGTAGGTAAGGTTGGTGAGGATTCTTCTCTTACTATTGACAATGTTCTGTTGTTTGTTGATGGGTTGAAGCATAATCCACTTAACATAAGTCAGTTGTGTGACATAGGATATAAAGTATCTTTTGAAAATAATAAATGCATAGTAGAAGATAGATTAGATCACACAGTGCTTTTTACTGCAAACCACCATGAAAATGTCTATACTACTTCCCTTGATAACTTAGCTTCATAAAAAATCACTTGTTTTTCTGGTGTAAATGAAGCTAGTTGGTTGTGGCATAGGCGATTAGGACATGCTAGCATGGACTTGTTGTCTAAACTTGTTACGAAAGAACTAGTTAAGGGTTTGGCTAAAATGTCTTTTGTAAAGGATAAATTTGTGATGCATGTCAAATGGGTAAGCAAACCAAATCTAGTTTTAAGAAAAATAAATTCATATCTACTACTAGACCTTTAGAGATGCTTCACCTAGATTTGTTTGGACCCAATTCTATGCAAAGTCTTGGTGGTAAATCTTATGCTTTTGTAATCATGGATAACTTCTTTATATTTATATGGGTGTTGTTTCTTGCACATAAAAATGAATCATGTAAACAGTTCACTAAACTTTGTAGGAGAATTCAGAATGAAAAGGGATATAAAATAACTCACATAAAAGTGATAGAGGCACAAAATTCAAAAATGAAGGCATAGAGAAATAGTATGACTTAGAGGGCATATCCTATAACTACTCTGCACCTAGCATACCTCAACAAATGGTGTAGTAGAAAGAAGAATAGGTCATTACAAGAAATGGGTAGAACTATGCTAAATAAGCATAACTTACCTAAATATTTTTGGGCCGAGGCCATTAATACTGCATGCCATGTTATGAATAGGGTGATGATTAGACCTTCGATTAATAAAACTCCTTACGAACTGTGGAACAACCGTAAGCCTAATATTTCCTACTTTCATGTGTTTGGTTGTAAATGCTTTGTGCTTAGGGATAATGAACACTTAGGAAAATTTGATTCTAAATCTGACGAAGGCACGTTCCTAGGCTATGCACTCAATAGCAAAGCATATAGGGTTTTCAATAAACGAACATTAATAGTAATTAAATCTATTCATGTTGTGTTTGATGAATCTAATCTATTTTTGAATAAAGATGATGAAGATGATATTGATATTAGAAAATGCTTTGAAAAAATGTCTATTGAAAACAATGCAAGTGAAAATCAGGAAGCAAATGAAAAATCATCTGAAGATAATGAAAATGAAAACCAAGAACTGCCTAGAGATTGGCAATTCACTAGAAATCATCCTATAGATCAAATCATAGGCGAACCATCCCATGGAGTAGCCACAAGATCCTTCTTGAGAAATCTAGTGAATCATTCTGCTTTGCTATCCCAAGAAGAACCTAAAAATATTAAAGAAGCCATAGAAGATGAGTCTTAGGTAATGTCAATGCAAGAAGAACTTAATCAATTTGAAAGAAGTAAAGTGTGGACTCTAGTTCCTAGTGTAACGACCCGAATAAAAATGAGATTTAAATAGCGTTCGTCGACGACATCACATTTTGGGGGATAACCATAATTTCAAGGAAATGGCCAGAACTCGTCAACGTATACAGGGCCTCATTGACGAGTGCATAAGAAAATTCGTCGACGAACACAGGGCTTCATCAACAAGAAAATACCGAGAGAGGTTCTGGGGTAGCCTGAATTTCGTCGACGAATACAGGGTCTCATCGATGAATTTAATGAAGGACTCGTCGACGAAATCCCTTGTCTATAAATAGAAAAATCTGAATTTTTAACTTACAAATGAAGCTAAGTTTTCCATCTCTTTCTCTCTCCCCTTCGGTTTTCCCTCTTTCTTTCGTCGATTTCGGGCCAGATCTTCGCCGAATCGACAATCCACAGTCACCACGATGTTCCTGGGGAATTTCTCTCCAAATCTGCCAGAGCGGATCGTTGGTAAAAGCTAGTTGGAAATCATCCCAGAGTTGAGGTAAGGCTTTTTAAGCCATATTTGGTCTTGCGCTAGTTATCAGAAATGTTGTGCGCATGAAAATACTGAACTTTAATACTGGTAATTTCCATTTTTAGGGTGTTGCGTTGTGACAACCCCTGAGGTTGTTGTCGGGACGCTTTCTTAGCGGCTTCCTAGGCCTCAAGTAAGGGGCTCCCCTCCGTTCGTTCTTTTGCGCCCACTTGCGTCTCCTCTA